>NW_026705345.1:0-50001 GCF_029867415.1 Vicia villosa
TTGCTTGTCACTTCAATCCTTCTTTTGGAAGGTCTTTACTTTAAGTGAGTTACATACCAAGAAAAGCTTCCCGTGGTGATGTTGAAAGATTGAGGATAAGGTAGAAGATGGGTAAGCTTGACTTGAAGAAACTACTCCAATTGTGTACATCAACTGGATTTGAAAGTATACCCTAACTGAATTCACACCTTGCAAATCTTTTACTTGTTTCTTTAGCAAAGACTTGAACCTTCATCTTGTAAAACACATGCTTTGTGTAGCACCCCATGATTTAGATTTTATTACTTAATTGATTATTGGTGATTTTATAGTGAATTTATGTGATTATGTGTGTGTCATGTTGTGGGGTAAAGAAGGATTAAGGGGGTAATTAGAATTATTTGGATTTTAATAATTCGGTTATATTATTTAGAGTTATAATAATAATTAAATAGAATATTAAGAGAAAAAAAAGGTGAATAAAGGCGTAAAAGGAATAACATAGAAAGGATCTAAGGGGTAATAACAAGAGAAAATAAGAGAGATACGGTTCATTATGTACGATCGTGGAATAGAGAGAAGACGCAAAGTGAAAGTTAGGACAAAGACAACCAAAGAGGAATCCCCGTAGAACGTAAAAGAAGAAAACTAATTGCTAGGAATTTGAGGTAAAGGGGTGTAATCGCGTTTATTATGATTGATATCAGGTTAAGGTAGTGGTAAGTTTTTGTCTTGTATGATGATTTAATGAAAAGTATGATGATTATGTGTTGATGATGATGATTTGATGTGTTCTGAATGAAGATGAATGAATGAAGGTGAATCAAGTGGTGAAGAGTAATGTTACTTACTACATACATGATTAGTCTTTTTTAAATAAAAAGTAAGCATGTAGAGCTAGATTTTTTTATAGAATTATAGCACCATTAAATATTACTTAAATTTTCTATAGTTAATTTATTTAATAAAAATTAAAGAGAAAATATTAAAATACAATAGAAAGTTTTATATACGAGAAAATATTAATAATTTGCTAAATTATTGAGGAGATACGAGAAAAATGAAAAGTTCCAAATTCAAATTTAATCAACTAAAAAAGAAGAGGAAATTAGAGCCTCCAATAGATATAAGTTTCAAAAAGAACATAAATTTTATAATCAGTAGTAATAGAAAACAACTATTTGTTTACATTGTTTATCATGATAAAATACATTTAAAAATAATTGAACCATCAAAAACATTTTTAAATAGAAAACAATTTTTGCTTTAAAAAAAAAACTTTAACAAAATAAAAACTACTGAATGTAATTATTTTTAAGAGTTGGCTGTAAAAACAGACCCTTATTAGTTTTTACACCTGCACTGCATCCTTGAATCAGATGAAAAAGTGTTCCAAGTAGCCAAAACACAACAAAGCATAAATGTATTATTAATTGTGTAGCATAGCTCTACTCAGAATCCTAACTATTCTATCTTTAATGTTAAAAGTTTAAAACATCAAATTGTCGAAATGGACAGAGCTCTAGTCTTCAAAAGGATAATTAATAAAGCGAACTAAAGAAGTTACACAAGAAAGAAAACATAAACACTGAATTACTCTAAATTTCCTTTGTGCTCAGCTTTGCTTGCCACCGGGTCTAGGAGGGCCAAAGTAGTTTGTTATCAATCCCATTAAAGAAAACCTGAGGTTCAAATAAACATCATGTCAACAGTTTTAACAATGAAGAAATTAGTAATATGAAATTTATATCAAACAAACCATTAGATATCAAGTTCACTGAATCCTTTAACTTTCTCGCTTTCACTCACACAACTACGAATTATGTAAATATGGAAATTGCAGACCGATTTTATTTTGTATAATCATTATGACTCTTGGTATACCATCTCATGTTTCCCATTCTATGTCGCATATCATTATGACTCTTGGTATTCCATCTCATGTCTCTTATTTCTTTACATCCCTAAACCATGAATACCCACTGGACACTGCCCATTGGTGATTTTTTTATTTCGGAAAATGTGTTTCTTCTCCTATTTGTGGTCCCCATCTCCTCTGGCCATGTTATGTATTTTGGCCGTTGTCTCCGACAGTTTTCCCCTCATGATGCCACAACTCACTCACATCTATCGTCGCCAACGCCATTTAGAATTGGTCTCCATCTCCTCTAACCATGTTTCTCTTTCTCCCATAGCATCAACCTACTCCAATGTCAAATATGCAAAGATGCATATGCTCTTTATCATATGCAATCGACCAAATGCCGTCACTAGTTTTTGTATGTGCCGAGCTCACCCCGTCATCTTTGTTCCAAATCTTTACATGGTTTGTTTGTTTTGGAGTTTGTATCTCAGTTTCACGCTTTTGCCACGGTTTGGTGTTATTTTTCCCACTTCTTTTCTGACCATGGCAAACACTGGCGCTCCAAAGGCTGATCCACCCATTCTCACCAACTATGTCAGCAACCCACTCTCAATTCACAATTTGGACGGAAAAAATAATGATGCATGGAGTTATGGCATCAAATTTTGGCTTAGGGGTCAAGAATATAAAGACAACCTCCCTGAGAAAGCTATTGTTGCATCTGTAGCAGATTCTTATCAAATGAATGAGATCAATGCCTAATTCTGTAGAATAACTACTCAACCTTCCATAAAGCAGATCTTGTATTCATGAGACTCGCAGGGCTCGTTCCTCATCTTTAGCACAGACCAGAAAAATCAAATCACATTCTAGTAGGAACCACCATGCCAAGTTTGGTTGATGGATACACTGCTCCACTTACTAGATCTGAAAGCATCCTCTCAAAGTACTGCCTTCATTAGCTTTTGTAAATCTGATGTGCCTCTTGTATCAAATGTCAGTACCTCCATTAGTTCTTCAATTTCCCCTTTGAAACGGTTGCGTATACATATATGACATTTGGCATGGGTCTACTTACTGAGTTTTAAGACGTATTCCAAATCAGAATAACTGGTTTTCCTTGGATTTATGAGCAGCTAAGTTGATTACTTTACACACTTACAATTAATATGACCAAGCATTTAGCGAAGGTGATAGCCAAACAATTGGTTTTCCTGGGATTTATGAGCAGCTAAGTTGATTATTTTACACACTTATAATTAATATGACCAAGCATTTAGCGAAAGCGATAGCCAAACAACCAAAACCTATGAAATCCTAAATTCCTCAGTCATTGTCATATCATATTTGACAGAATCATTTAACTCCATTAGAAATTTCTACCTCACATCTTTTATTTCATTCTTCTCTATCCCACGCATGTCAACAAAAACACAACAGTTTCCTTAATTCTTAGCTGAGTTATTGTAGTTTATAAAAAGCCGAGAAGATGTCAGAAGGCTTCGTTAGGTGGTTGTGTGTCAGACAAGACCACTCAAACAGGTGGCCATCTGACCAATTTACAGTAGTGATAACAGCAACAGAGTCTAGCTACCAAATTAATGATTAAGAAAGAAAAACAAGCTTCATGATTCTCATACTCCATCTAATCAAGTAGCAGCTTGTTACAATCCTTTAAGGGTAATAGAACCCAGATTTTACGGGTTACAAAAGTGTATTATTAATTGCAAATGGTTGAGCTTAAAGCTGTTACAATGGTGGAGGACACCGAAATTAAACCAACATTCCAAGAACTCCTAAACCAAAGAATAACTCTTCTAACAAACTTCCTAACAATATTTCTGAATGTGTAAGTCGCTACCCTTTTGAATGAGTACTCATTACTTTTTTGAAAGAGTTGCTCTTTATCCTCCTTCCCTCTCTTTTATAACAGAAATGTTACCCCAAATTCAAGGGATATCCTAACTAACTCCTACTCACACTTCTTCTACGATCTTCTAGAAGGTGTCCTAGTGTAAGTGGGACAAATAATTGGGTCAGCCATCTTATTGGGTTTTGGCGTCCTATCCTATCAATAATCCACATATCAATTAAGCCTCATCCACTTAAGGGTCTGACTCAATTGTCTTCTTTGAGCTAATCCATACTACAAGCATAAGCCCTTGTAAGTCGGTTTGAAAGAGTTCACAGACACAACTTATGACATATTCCTAAGTTATTCTTAGCTGATTTCCATAAACTCAATAAAATAGCTTACAAATACAGTTTATACCTTATATGAAACAACTTATAGTTTTTATGTTAACTTTTGTGATAGAAATAGCTCATACATAAACACTTATATACTAGCCATTTAAGCTATAAACACTTAAATAAGTTGTTTATCCAAACAGACCTAAACAGAGTCAGATAGATGGATCAAACAAAGCTAATTCCCTATTAGATTCAAAAACTAACCAGTTTTTTTTTTAATTTCCAAATTTAAGAGACCGTGTTCAACTATGATGAGTAGTGAACGGCGGATACCGGAAACACGACACTGACTCGTCATCGACACCAGTAATAATTTGAAAAACATAATAACTTAAACTTAATCACAAATATCAGTGTCGGTTTCAACTGACACATTTTTCCAGAGATGTCGATACTAGAGATACTACAATACACATAATCAAATGAACAGATCTGCAAATAGAAATCAGAACAACTGAAAAAACTTACATCATAGCCATCATAACTTGTTTAAGATCGTTTTCCACATTCCTCATGTTAGCAATGGATTGCGCACAGAATATGAGAGCCAACCACGAACTCAGCTTGTACTAATTTCGCAAGAGAAAACAACAATAAGGTCAATCAAATCAAACGCAACGAAACGAAGGTAGTTCAATAGATCCATCGAAAGAGAGAAGAAAAAAACGAGATCTATAAATACAAACCCTAAACATAACACCGGCGACGCCGAATATGACGGCGATGAAACCGGCATAATCGATAGGAAGGTCTTGCGGCGCAATCACCGGAGCTACGTATGGCTTCGCCGCCGATGGCTGACGTGGATCGTTCCCGTGAGATGACATTCTGATTCGCTTTCTCGCGTCTTCCTCCCTCGATTTCTCTGACGGGAGTTTACTCTTACTTTCGCTCTTTATTTTGATTTAAATACTTTTTCCCAATATATAAGTGCCCCTTGAAAGTGGTAGAAATTTCTTTTATCTAATTTCATTGATTTTGTGTAAAAATATTTTACATGACAATCATAAACCATGTATATTTGAAGATGTTTGAACTTTTTTTTATTATTTTTGTTTTGTTCTATAAAAAAAGAAATTAAATCTACAAAATTTTAAATAGAAATGGAGTGAATTTGAGTTGATTTGAGTCTTTGGTTGGTGTTTAGAGAGTCAGAGAAGTTTTTAGTAGAGCGGTCCTGGCGGGCCTCCAAGCATAGGGGTGTTCAAAACCGAACCGACTCAATAGAAAACTGCAAAACCGAACTGAATCAACCTAAACCGCAAAAATTTGCATTTGATTCGGACGTGTTTGGATCATTTTTTAACATAACCGCGCGGTTCGGTTTGCGGTTTGTATTTCATAAATCAAACCAAACCGCATTATGTTACAAAATCTTACTAGCTAATATATATTGATTTTTTTAGAGAAGTTAAACAGTATTATGTGTATATTTTATCATATTTTTTGTATGATATTTATTTTTAAGTTATATATCATCATAAAACAAAATATTATTCATACATAAATACTATTTTGACAAAATATATTTTATGTATTCTTTGTGTAATATTTATTCACAAATGCAATTTTATGTATATCATTTTTTAGACCTAAGATAATATTGTAAGACGTGCATCAAATCATAAATTTATTTTGACAATTATAAAATTTTGGATTAAATATATAACCCCCATGTAATGTTAGCGAGTTTTGTTTTTAGCCCTTGGTAAAGTTTTTTTTTGCAATCCCCCCTTGTAATTTTTAGATTCCCTCAAGGGACCCCCCCGACTGCCACATTGCAGCAAAGATTCTCTCTTGCTGCCTACGTGGCAGTCCACGTGGATTTTTTAACATTATTTTATAATTCCACGTGGAATAAATTTTTTTTTTAATTTTCTTTTTTAAAGAAAATTAATTTTTTTTTTAATAATTTTGTTACTGCTTTTATTATGAGGGGTAAATAAAAATTCGCTAATATTACAGGGGGTGTTCATAATAAAAACTGTTATTGCTTTTATTATGAGGGGGTAAATAAAAATTCGCTAATATTATAGGGGGTGTTCATAATAAAAACAGTGATAAAATTATTTTAAAAAAAAATATTTTTAAAAAAAATATTTTAAAAAAATATATATTTATTCCACGTGAAATTTAAAAATAATTTAAAATTAAAATGAAAATTCCATGTGGACTGCCACGTAGGCAGCAAGAGAGAATCTTTTCTGCTATGAGGCAGTCAGGGGGGTCCTTGAGGGAATCTAGAAATTACAAGGGGGTGATTGCAAAAAAATTTTTACAGGGGCTAAAATCAAAACTCGCTAATATTACAGGGGTTTTATATATTTAACCCTAAAATTTTTGATGGTAATGTATGAACGATTAAACACAATTATAATTTTCTCTATATGTGTATGTATGGTTCAATAGATTTTTTTTAAAAAACCAAACCAACTCAAACCGCATTAGTTTGGTTTGGTTTTATTTTTGAAAGTCAATCGAACCAAACTGAACCGCACATTTTTCTCTAGCGGTTCGGATGATTTTTAGCGGTAAAACCACCTGAACCGCACCGCGAACACCCCTATCCAAGGATGTCATTTTTTTTAAATGGCAAATTGTTAACATATATTTTAAACCTTTGCCAAGACTTGAACCTTGTACATCTAACTCCTTTTAACCATTAACTCAACTGTTTTAAACCAATTGAGCTACCCTCTCTTCCTCCAAGGATGTCGTCTGATTCAAACTAGAAGTGAAACGTTCAAAGTCTGTTGAAAAATTAGTGAGGAACAAGCGCATTAAATGCATTTCCATCACTAAAACGTTTCTCTCCCTGACACGTGGGCTAAAAAGACTAGTTAGGGCATAATACTGCTTATAGTTACTCGAGTGCACTCGAGTTTGTTTGTATTTTTTAGGGAAAATTCAGTCCTTGATCTTGCAACCTCTTTTTACAACTTATCTGGTTTGTTTGATCATCTTTGCCTATATATAAGAGTGGTTGAACATTGATGAAACTTTCCTCAATCCTTGACATTCGATTGTATTCATAAGCGTTCTTATTAGGAAGCGTCTTCCTTCTTAATAGAACTTATCAGAGCAATTGTGTTTCATTACTTCGCTTAATCAACCTTGTGTAATCAAGTACCCTTCTTAACTCAATTTTTTACCTTCAACATTTCTAGTTTTCTAGTCAAGATGAGTGGTAGCCCTATTTGCATAAATAATGATTCTGGAAGTAGCCTTTCTTCCATCGTAGGAATGTGGGTAGTTCTTGATTCACATTCCTTTTCCCTTACTCACGATTACATGGGCCATAAAGTCATGTCTTTGATTGATGATTCTGATATGGAAAGGGCATGGGAACTTCCTCGATGAGAGATATTTTTCGTTGTATTATTTTAAGACTCTTCTGCTAGATGACGGTGATGAGGAGGATAATTGTAACACCCCAAATCTACCCCGTTTTTAATAGGAAAATCAGAGTGCAACAATCTCAAATCATGCAACACATTTGAGGCATCACATATTCAACTTAAACAAAACATCATACGAGCTCATATCTATATTAATACATAACACTTAATACAGAGGAATCCATAACTCAATAGTTATTCAATCGCATCAACTTTAAACAATTTCATAATATCGCAGCGGAATTCAATATCAACATAATCCAAATTATAACATCAAAGCCAACATGGCACAACATATCCAACATGTCTTAATAAGGCAAAACAACAAAATCCAACAAGAGATAATCAACATAACGCAAGACACAAGCAAGTATCGCAAACATCCCCCCGAGTGCTATGTATCAGAGCATCGACACACCGACTCGAGCTAATAGGTAAACAACTACTCCACGTCGTTACCTGCACGTTACCAACAGAGGGTAACATTCAAACAGAAGGAGTGAGATATCATTCATTACAAAGAAACGTATGATAATATTCAAAGCATGGTAAAGATCATACAAATATCACCACTTCTCATTACCTCACATCTTACAACAAATTTCATTACATTGCAACAATGTTATTATCCAATTACAATGACATATTCAATAGCACCACTACATCATCAACATATCACAACATACACGTCATAATCACAAACATACAAAATGAGACTCAATATGCGACTTAACTTTATGCACATGCATGCGGTATCGTTGGAGTAAAACTCATGTCTCAAACAATTGTCATTGGGCCGTCTCAAACATTTGCCATTAAGGTCGTCTCAAACAATGCAATGGATACGACTCAATAATGCATATCCACAAACACAACTTAAACAACATAAGCAACATAAACAACATGAGCAATATGTCATACATCGTCTAAAACATCACCAACTCAATGCCAAGGTTCTATGGCAATAACCGTGTCATTACCATCATGGTACCACATCTCAATCACGTCGTTACGGCATTACAAACATACATCACATACTACTTCACAAAACATCATTAAATCGACAACATACAATTCAAGAAAAATATTCAAAAAGTTTTCCAAAGATTTACAAAATCATATTCATCAGAAAGACATTGATTAGAGCTTGACGGAGGTTCAAACGATGCTTAAAAAGGAGTTACAGATCAAAAGTTATGATCTTTATAAAATCTGCCCAAAAATTGAATCCTCAGGTCGACGCATGAAATTCTCAGGTCGACGCATGAATGTTTATGTCCCCTCGGGTTTGCTCAGGTCGTCCCATGAGTCGACTCATGCTGGCCTTTTAAAAATCTATAGGTCGACGCATGCTGAAGAAAAGTAGATTTTCTGCCTTTGCGGGTTAGCTCAGGTTGACCCAGGCTTCTGTGTAGGTCGACTCATGTTGTGTAAAAACCCATAAATCACCATTTTTCTTCCTTATTCCCCTCATACAACACCCATTAACCCATACACAATTTATACATCAATTGACACAAATTTAGCACACATAAGAGGTTCCTAAACATATTTCTAATCATGGGTTCACATACAAACATCATCAAACATACTTAGAATCACAATTTCATAGAAATCCAGTATGAATCCTAACAATTTCAATTTCAGTTTTCACACAATCATGGATAATAAACATATGATCTAACCCACCCTAAACATCATCATACATCCCTTTAGCATGAAAGAATCCCACCCTTACCTTAGGTTTTGGATTGAAGACAACTCTAGCTTCAATCTTGGATTCTCCTCTTCTCTTCACTCTTCTCTTCTTTTCCAAATTTTCACAAAATAAGCTTCTAATCTCTAATTCTCTAAAACCCTTGTTTTTGTTAAACCCTTACTATCTTTCTCATAATGCTAATGGGCTCTAATTAGTACCCATCACTTACTAACACCGACTTAGGCCCAATAACTAATAGCCTCACTAACTTATATTATTTACAAATAATTCCCAAATAAAATAACATAAAATAAATTAAGCATATAATTAACACATAATTCACACAATTGTCAATTAATTCGCACAACACACATAACATAAATAATTAAAGTAAAAACGGGCGTTACAATAACATTGTGGTCCCCATACTCCCCTTATGTTTTGATTGATGCAGAAATACAAGTTGTTAAGTTGATGAGAGAATCCGTTAATGATTTTGCCCAAATTTACAAGAGAGCCTGTAATTGTGAACCTAGTGATGCTGAAATTAGGGTCACATGGAGTGTCAAGATGGGCCTAGTGATGCAGAAATACAAGTTGTTAAGTTAATGAGAGAACGCGTTGATGATTTTGCCCAAATTTACAAGAGAACCTGTAATTCTGAACCTTCTCACAGAATTTCACTCCCTCTCATCTATATAACAACTTGTTTATTAACAAAAAAGAGAAGAAAAAAAGTATTGTTATGCTGCAAAAATCAGTTTCCGAATTCTCCTCCAAGATTATTTTCAATAAACCTTCCATCACTACAAAACTCTACTCAAATATCTCCATACATCACCTTCAGAAACCATTTCTCCAAGTAAAATCTGCAGAACCAAAACCACATCTTCTTTCAACTTCATCCATTCACAAATTAATTATCACCTCCAAAAAAACCTGCAATACAGAAATCAAAACAAACTCAACGAAATGTGTTCACCGTACCACAACAAATAGCATATCACATCGATATAACCTTCCTTCATTAACTCAAGAGGAATTTTGCAGGAAACAAAGATCCTTCAAAACGTAATGAAATCAAATGCTAGTGGTATCATTGGATTCGCCTCTCCTAGACGATATCAATCACATCATTGTAAAAAATTTATTCAAAGTGTAGCTCACTCGATTTGAAGAAAACCATGAGAGTTTAAACTGAAATTCTGATAAACAGATGCATCAAACTAAACCAAACCTTAAAATTAACTATGCAGTGAGTTTCAGTGAATCAAGAGCTTCAGGTTAGCCACAAATTTGAGTTTATTTGGTGGATATTTCTACCTTAATGAAGTTCACCAAAAAGCTTCTGAAAACTGAACTGAGGAGCTTCAATGGAAGCACGATTTGAGTTGCTAATGATCTGGTTAGCTTCAAGAAAGGTCAAGGAAACTAAATGAGTGAAGGATTTGAGTGTTTGAGGTCTGGAAATGAAAAACGAATCACAAGCTTAAGAGTTCGAATGGGATCTTAGCATGGGTATTTCGTAACACTCGGTTTTTGTTATTCAATGATTTGGTGTTATTTTAATATTTTTGTTGATTTGTTGGATCAATTTGCTGTGAGGTGTATGAGGATTGTGGTATCGGAGGGTATGTACCCTTAGGATAGAGGGTAGTGCATTTGATTTAAAAGTTGTAGAGTCGAATAAATATAATTAGTTGTAATTATTTATTTAATTTGATTTATCAGAGAATTAGATGATTTAGTGTGATTTCAATAAGAATTATTATTAGGATATAATAATATTAGTAGTATATTTAATAAATAGTAGTTGGGCCATGAAAGGTGTTAGTATGAGTATTAAGGGAAGGTGTGTGGGTTAAGCCCATTAAGGGGAAGAATTAACAAAAAGAGGAAATTAGAAAATAGAGGGAAGTTAGAAGATTTGGAGCAGAACGTGAAAAATAGAGAGAAGTTGAGTAGGGCAAAGGGAGAACCTCCATTGGTAGAGAAACTTTTGAAGAAAATTGCTAAGGTAAGGGTGAGGCTTTAACTATATAATGAGTTATATAATAATGGGGAATGGTAGTAATTAGGTCCCCATAGTTGTAGGTCTTGAGTTCTCATTATTTGATTTTATGCGGTTTTATCCAATTGATGAAATTGTGATGTTTGTTGTGTGAAATTGATGAGGTGAATTGTGTTAAATTGGTTGTTATAACATGTGTTTAAGTTATCAAATAGATGCTACTGGTTTGTTGTGAAAATTGAGATTTTTGGGGTTTGAAGGAAGAATTTCGTAGCAGAAAAAATAGTAGATTTTTGGTTCTATTTCAGGGGTACCGGGTTCCCAATATAACAGAATCGCAGAAAATTATTTTTGAGCAAGGGAACCGTGGTTACCAAATAGGGGAATCAGGCTCCCTGCATAACAGAGGCGTAGGAATCATTTTTTGAAATAGGGAACACAGGTTCCCAAATAGGGGAACCGGTTCCCACTGAGTTGAAATTAATTTGTTTTTTTTTTAAACTTCAAAAAGCCATAACTTTTGACTCGGGCATCCGTTTGACGTGCTGTTTAGACCATTGGAAAGCTAAAATTAATTCCTATCTTATAAAAATAAATTGGAAACCAGTAGACAATTATTTGATATTGAAGGTGGAGAAAAAACAAAAGAAAGGGGGGATTGAATTGTGTTCTTTATCAATTAAAATTCCCTTTCTTTTTCTTTAACGTCTTTTCTTTCACTTGATCATCTATTGGATTATGCTTAGATGTTGCGGAAGCATGCTTGGAATTAAGCTTCATAACCAATGAGACATTCAATTTAACTTCTTTACATATTATCAGAACTTCTGACTAGCTCAGTACAGTTCTGAATATGTTTGCATGACTTGAACAGAGTTAATTGAATTGTGCAGAAAGTAAAAGACACGTTTATTTTTATCCTGGTTCACCTTCTAAATAAGGCTACCTCCAGTCCACCTTCTTCAGGTGATTTTCCTCTGTCCAGAGGTCTTAATCCACTATAATCAATCCTGATTACAACTGCACGATCCTCTGTCCTGACTAAC
The DNA here is from genome assembly GCF_029867415.1 of Vicia villosa. NCBI lineage: Eukaryota > Viridiplantae > Streptophyta > Magnoliopsida > Fabales > Fabaceae > Vicia > Vicia villosa. Next base: position 12,251 of record NW_026705345.1, read on the forward strand.
CATCCTGCACAGCCAACTGTTGTGACTAACCATCTGGACAATGACCCGTTTGTTAGAACAAGAAATATTCTAATCAATATTCTTAGTTTTGATGATAACATTAAGTATGAATTTTGTATAAGACAATGTGGTACTCTAATCCTTTACGTTTTCCATTTCAGGAAAAGTATAAAAGAGTATGCACAAATCAGCATTCAGAAGCACTGACTCAGAAAGTTCTGGACGGCTTCATCAAAACATGCTCTGGCAAGACATCAAAAGATGGTCCTGCAAAATCAGAACATGAACTGGAAAGCATCAGAAGATGGCAGTCAGAAGTACAAGCTCTGATGGTATCACGCTCAAAGCTCTTCAAAGTCAGAAGACAGAAGATGCTCTGCACCAAAGCTGATGACTCTGATATTCAAACGTTGTTATCTACAAATCTGAGTCCAGAAGAAAGTATAAGATGAAAGGCCGTAACGTCAAATCTCTGACTGACAAAAGGAACGTTAGAAGCTACAAAAGGCAAAGTCAGTAAAAGCAGCAAAAGCATGGCTCGAGGTAGTTGACAAAAGTGTGAAACATTAAATGCAGCGTTGCTATTCACGCAAAGCATTAAATGCTCCCAACGGTCATTTCCTCTCAAGCGCCTATATATAGAAGTTCTGATCAGAAGCAACATACAACACTTGCACAAACTTACAGAAACGCTGTCAAAATCAAAAGTTAAAGAACTTCATCTTCAACCTCACATATTTGTAATATCTTAGTGAGTGTTAAGAATAGAACTTAAGAGAAATATCACAGTTGTGATTACAGCTTTATTAGAAGCAAATCAAACTCTTGTAAACATTTATTTTACATTGATTGTAAAAGATTTCCTAGAGTGATCAAGTTGTGATCTGTAGACTCTAGAAGACTTAGAGGGTATCTAAGTGGATAACCATTGTAATCAGTTGGATTAGTGGATTAAATGCTCAGTTGAGGTAAATCACCTTGTCAGGGGTGGACTGGAGTAGTTTGGTTAACAACAAACCAGGATTAAAAAAGTTGTGTTCATTGTTTTTATCTTCCAAGTTTTTGAGTTACACTTATTCAATCCCCTCTTTCTAAGTGTTTTTCACTCCTTCAATTGGCATCAGAGCGTCGGTTCTAGGTGCAAGCACTTAGCCGTGTTAGACAAAAGATTCAGGGAGAAAAACACAAAGTCAAAATGGTTGAAACAACTTCATCTACTCCTACTCCTGAACAAAACAACAATGGTAACAATGGAAGCAGTAGCTTCAATGGTTACAATAGACCACCAGCCTTTGATGGTGAAAATTTTAAGTATTGGAAGGATAGATTTGAAAGTTATTTTCTTTGTAAAGATGGTGACTTATGGGACTTAGTGTTGGATGGTTACACACATCCTGTAAACACTCGTGGAGTCAAGATTACAAGGCAAGCTATGAGTGATGACCAAAAGAAAGAATTCAAGAATCATCACAAGTCAAGGACCATATTGCTAAATGCTATCTCGCATGCTGAGTATGAGAAGATAACAAACATAGAAACAGCTCATGATATCTTTGAATCCTTAAAGATGACTCATGAGGGTAATACTCAAGTAAAGGAGACAAAGGCTCTAGCTCTAATCGAGAAATATGAAGCATTCAAGATGGAGGAAGATGAGAACATTGAAGCAATGTTTTCAAGGTTCCAGACTCTGACTGCTGGATTGAGAGTGCTAGATAAAGGCTACACCAAAGCTGATCATGTAAAGAAGATCATCAGCAGCTTACCCAGAAGATGGGGACCCATGGTGACTGCATTCAAGATTGCCAAGAATCTGAATGAAGTGTCTCTTAAGGAGCTGATCAGTGCCCTGAGGAGTCATGAGATTGAGCTGGATGCAAATGAGCCTCAAAAGAAAGGTAAGTCTATTGCATTAAAATCTAATAATAAAAAGTGCACTAACGCTTTTCAGGCAGAAGAAGAAGATTCTGATGAGTCAGAATCAGAGGAAGAAGAAGATGAACTATCTCTCTTATCCAAAAGAGTAAATCAACTCTGGAAGAGCAAGCAGAGAAAGTTCAAGAACTTCAAGAACTTCAAAAGGCCTGAAAAGGGAGAATCTTCTGGACATAGAAGATATGACAAGAAGGTGACATGCTATGAATGTAAAAAGCCTGGGCACTACAAGAATGAATTTCCAAAGCTTCAGAGGGAAAAGCCCAAGAAAAGATTTAAAAGAAGAAAGGTCTTATGAAGAATCAGAATCTACATCAGACTCAGATTCTGAAGAGGTATTTTCTGAACTTTCTAGAGATGAGTTAGTTTCCAGCTTAACTGAACTTCTGGAAATCAAGGGTTAACTTAGTATCAAATACAAAAAGCTGAAAAAGCTCTTTACATCTGAAACTAAGAGACTTGAAATAGAAAATTCTGAACTGAAAGAAAAAGTTTTAAAACTATCTAAAGATGCTGAAACATCTTCAAGTTCAGAAAAGTCTATTCCAAGCATTAAGAATATTCTGAAGGAATATGACTTGAGTTTCAGAAAGTTTCTATCTAGAGGTATAAGCAGAAGTCAGCTAGCCTCTATGATATATGGTGTAAGTGGAAACAAGATAATAGGCATAGGCTATGAGGGTGAAACCCCATATAAACTTGAACATATTGATAAGATGATTATCACATACAAACCTTTGTATGATCAGTTCAAATATGGCCATTCTCATGATATTAAGCACACATCTCACTCCAAGAGTTTCCACATAACACACACCAAGAAATATGTTGCTACACAATCTAGAAAATCTTATGTTAAACCTCATGCTAAATCTCAATTCAATCAGAACTTGAGAAGGACTAACCCAAAAGGACCCAAAAGAATGTGGGTACCTAAGGAAAAGATAATTCCTGTTGCAGATCTCCTTCAAGGTTCAAAAGACAAAGGCAAACATGTCATGGTACCTGGACTCTGGGTGCTCACGACACATGACGGGAAGAAGGTCTATGTTCCAAGACCTGGAACTTAAATATGCTGGAGAAGTAAAGTTTGGAAGGAACCAGAAGGGCAAAATCATTGGCTCTGGAACCATATGCATTGGTAACTCTCCCTCTATAACTAATGTTCTTTTAGTAGATGGATTAGCTCATAACATATTGTCCATAAGTCAATTAAGTGACAATGGTTATGACATAATCTTTAATCAAAAGTCTTGTAAAGCTATTAGTCAGAAGGATGGCTCAATCCTATTTACAGGCAAGAGAAAGAACAACATTTATAAGATTGATCTTTCATATCTTAAGAATCAAAAGGTTACTTACCTTATGTCTATTAGTGAAGAGCAGTGGGTCTGGCACAGAAGATTAGGTCATGCTAGTTTGAGGAAGATTTCTCATATTAACAAACTCAATCTGGTCAGAGGACTCCCTAATCTAAAATATAAATCAGATGCTCTTTGCGAAACATGTCAGAAAGGGAAGTTTTCGAAACCTGCATTCAAGTCTAAAATGTTGTCTCTTCCTCTAGGCCGCTATAACTTCTGCACATTGATCTTTTTGGCCCAGTCAAAACTGTATCAATCAGAGGGAAGAAATATGGATTAGTCATCATAGACGACTATAGCAGATGGACATGGGTAAAGTTCTTGAAACACAAGGATGAGTCACATACTGTGTTCTTTGACTTCTGCACTCAGATTCAATCTGTGAAGGAATGCAAAATCATAAAGGTCAGAAGTGATCATGGTGGTGAATTTGAGAACAGATTCTTTGAAATTTATTTCAAAGAAAATGGTATTGCCCATGATTTCTCTTGCCCTAGAACTCCACAGCAAAATGTGAAGGATAGAAAAACACTTTGAAAGGGGGGGGTTTGAATAAGTGTAGTTTCAAAAAACTCGTAAAATAAAAACAATTTGCACAGTTATTTTTATCCTGGTTCGTTGTTAACTAAACTACTCCAGTCCACCCCCACGGAGTGATTTACCTCACCTGAGGATTTAATCCACTAATCGCAACAGATTACAATGGTTTTCCACTTAGCCCACGACTAAGTCTTCTAGAGTATCCTGATCACAACCTGATCACTCTAGGAACAAATGCTTAGACACAAGCTAAGACTTTCTTAGAGTATCCTGACCACCACGTGATCACTCTAATTACAACTGCTTAGACACAAGCTAAGACTTCCTAGAGTATCCTGATCAACACTTGATCACTCTAGTTACTTACAAATTAATGTAATCAATTCTAAGAGTATTACAAATGCTTCTGAAAAGCTATAATCACAACAGTGATATTTCTCTTAACGTTTAAGCTTAATCTCACTAATATATTACAACAGCAATGTAGTGAGCTTTGATGAAGATGAAGTTTCTGAGCTTTGAGTTTGAACAGCGTTTCAGCAAGTTAATTGTTAGCAAATCGTCAACCTTGCTTCTCATCAGAACTTCATATTTATAGGCACTTGAGAAGATGACCGTTGGGAGCATTTAATGCTTTGTGTATTCCGTACAGCATTGCATTTAATGTTTCACGCTTTTGTCAACTACCTCGAGCCTTGTTCACGCTGTGTCTACTGACGTTGCCTTTAATAGCTTCCAACGTTCCTTTTGTCAGTCAACGTAGCCTGCCACCTGTACTTTCTTCTGATCTGATGTTTGTGTATACAACGTTTGAATATCATCAGAGTCAAACAGCTTGGTGCACAGCATCTTCTTGTCTTCTGACCTTGAAGTGCTTCTGAGCATGGTACCATGAGAACTTCAGTGCTTGTGCTTCTGATCTCAAGTTCTTCTGATGCTTCTATAGACCCATGTTCTGATTCTGCCTTGACCATCTTCTGATGTCTTGCCAGACCATGTTCTGATGTTGCATGCTAAACCTTCTGAGTCAAAGCTTCTGAGCGCTGATTTGTGCATACTCTTTATATATTTCCTGAAAAGGAAATTGCAATGTATTAGAGTACCACATTATCTCACACAAAATTCATATCCTTGTTATCATCAAATCTTGTTCTAACAATCTCCCCCTTTTTGATGATGACAAAAACATATATAAATGATATGAATTTGCGATCAGAAAGAGCAGACGTCTAAAGACAATTTACACAGCTATAGCATAAGCATGTGAATATGTCTCCCCCTGAGATTAACAATCTCCCCCTGAGATGAATAATCTCCCCCTGAAATTAATACTAGAAGAATTTTGTAAATAAAAGACTTCCCTTATTATTTCGGTAGAGACGTTCACATGTGCTTGATCTTCAGAACCTTCATGACTTTTGATTTCTGCTTCCATAGGACAGCGTCAGAACTTTGAATTTCTTTAGATCCTTCGATCATTCACAGCTTCTGATTTCTGCTTCCATCGGACAGCTTCAGAACTTGAATTTCTTTAGATCCTCAGAACATTCACAGCTTCTGATTTCTGCTTCCATCGGACAGCTTCAGAACTTGAATTTCTTTGATCTTCAGAACATTCACAGCTTCTGATTTCTGCTTCCATCGGACAGCTTCAGAGCTTGAATTTCTTCTTTCATCACTTCATGCTAGAATGTACAGAACATTGTTGAATGAACCAGAGCATCATCAGAGCATCTCTTCATCCTGAAATGTTACATAACAAAACTAAACGACAAAAGTCAGCATGAAAGAGTCAGAACATAGAATATGTTTCATAACACATAATATGTATCAGAGCCATATGGTATGTGTCAGAACACATAGACATAATGTTTCAGATCATATTCTATCATCAGAATGTCTGAACATTCTTCCTTCTTGCTTCTGATTCTGAAGCTTCATAGCACTCAGCTTGCTTCATGAATCCAAGAACTTGATTCATCTTGTTGCTTCTCATGTTGATCTTTAAAGAGAATCTTCAATTCCTGCAACAACACAACTTAAAGCATAGAACTTTGCAAGTTCTGTTAGTAAAGCAACTGATTAAATCAAATCATTTATCACATATTTCTCCCCCTTTTTGTCATAACATCAAAAAGAATGTAAAAGATTCAGATGTAACCACAGGACAAATGGAAAGAGAACTAATTAGTCATTGATAAAATAAGCAGAAGTACAAGAAGATGAGGAAGAAAAGATGCACAAAACAGATGCAGCAAAAGCAAAAAACAAAACAACTAAGACTCAATCTAAGATGACCCTAGACTTGACAAGATCTTGGCCAGCATCTCTTGAACCCCATTGTTATGCTCATTCTGCTTCTCTATGAAAGCTCTAAACTCAGCATTGACTGAGCTTTGCTCATCCTGGTTCTTCTGAAGAACTTCCAGAGTCCTTGCAAGACGGGAAGGTTCATCAGAAGAAGCTTCACAGCTTCTATCCAACGGGATGTCATTGTGATCTGTAGCTTCCATTGATAGATCATTTGCAGGGATTTCCTCAACAGGAACTGATTCAGCAACATGATCTTCTACATCTGCTTCTTGCATAGAAGCATCTTCATATTCTGCAGCCGGAATCTCAGAATCTCCATTCTCAAGTGCCTGAAGAATGGCAGCTAGATTCCTAGGGGCAAAAAGACCTTCAACTTCTGGTGGGTCAACAACTTCTGGAATGACCAAGCTTGGGTCTTTCTTAGAAGGGTTTTCCCTCAAAAAGTCAAAGAGAGTCTTGAAATCCCCCAGTAGAACAGGATATTGAGGTATCCAGACCACAATCTCCCTGCAAGGATTAGCTTCCAATGCAGCAGCCAGTCTTGCTTCTTCCAAATCATCCACAAACTGCTTCTCCTCAGCAGCAACACAATTTCTGAGAGGATGGTAGTATATACCATTATCACCCTCCAGAAGGTAACCAGGGTAATCAGGGGCAGCAGCCACTAGTCTTTTCTGTACTCCCATTGCTTCTACTTGAAAATCCTTGCGAAAGCTTTTCCAAATATTTCTTGTAGAAACATCATCCAGACCATTTAGAAAGGCATCCTTTAGAAGGTCTAGACTGCTAATCACCTCATGTCTGAATAGTTCCAAGTAGGTATAGGGTTCAGGTTCAGGCGGATTGAAGGTGAATTTGTAGTCAGGGTAGAGAAGACAGTAGGGTTTGGATTTTCTGGTAGGTAAGGGATGGGATATAGAAGGTGGAGGTGCGGTGGATGAGGAAGAAGGGATACCTGAGAGAATGATTGATGAGGATGGAATATCAGAAAGGGAATTGGTGAGAAAGATTTATCAGAAGGAGTTGGGGGAAGAATACTTAGAGGTGTGGGGTTTAGAATGGGAGAGGAAAAAGATGATGGAGAAGGATTTGGTAAAGTGAAGTTTACTTTTGGTTCAGATGGAGGTGATTGGAGAGATGGTTTAGGGACAGAAGGAGGTGGAGTAAAAACTAGCCTGGAGACGTGTTCAGAAGAAGTATGTGAAGATCTGGTTCTGTGAAAGGAGTCTCTGATCCTTTTCTCCCTTCGTTCTTTTGAGTCCATCTTGTCAGGATCATAGGTGACCCTCAACTTCTTGGCTTTCATAACCTCATCTTCTCGGGCCTTTCTTTTTAGCCTAGCCTTTTGTTCCTTCTGATCCTTCTTCAGAAGATCAGCTTTGGACGGAAGTACTCTGCCACGGATCCAAGCAGGATCAATATCTGATTGCTTCCTAACACAATCTTCCAAGTAAAGCTTGACAACCTGATGCAGTTCTTTATGAAACAAAGAGACGAATCCTTCAACAGCAACTCTTCTTGACAGAATGTCAGGAAAACTTGTGCACACAAAAGGTACATTCTTAATAAGTTCCAGTCTGAACAAATCAACACCATTGAAGATGGGACCTTGAGCTACTCCAAGAAAATGAGATGCATTGAGTTTTCTGATGGAGTCCAGCACTTTGCTTTCAATCAGAATATCCGAAATCATTCTTCCGAACGGAATAGTCGTTCTTGGAATATGAGGGTACTTCGCCCTTTCATCTTCTCTTGACTCAAAGATAGAAGTCTTCAGATTCTCAAACAGAATATGAGAGATGTTGATCTCAGTCTTTTTGCCAATGCAGAAAAGAGTATACTTGTGATCCGGACTGATGTAGGAGGAGGATAGCATCCTCTTTCTATGGTGAAGGGAACCCAGAATAATCTCAGCCCATGCTTTATAAAATGGCCTTAAGGTGCCCGTGTTATGAGAATCAATTCCAAAAGCCAGAGAGATTTGTTTTTCATCTTTAGACCAGTCAACTGTTGCATGTTGAAGACCAGACCAACCTTCTTCATCATTCAGATTGTACAGCTTCCTGATGAGCTTTTCAGTGATAACCACTTCATGCCCTAGCACGAATGAAATGATGGCAGTTGGAGTAACCGTTGCATGTACCCAGAAATCCTTCACAAGTTCAGGATAAATTGGACCAACCAATCTATCAAGATATTTAGACCATCCTTGCTCAAAGATTCTTGCATCACACTTAAAGCCATTTGCTTTTAGGTTGTTGATGTCCACAGCAGATTCACATAGAACTTCTAGTTCTTCCGTGGGTATTAAGCATGTTTTCAATGGAGCATACTCATATTTGCGTAGAAGGATTTGTGTAGAAGTGAGTCTTTCTTTTGAATTTGATGAACATGAAGATGAGTTCATGATGATTATGCTTTGAGATCAAATCAAAAACTAGGGTTTGAAAAACAGATGCAACGAAAGGGATGCACAAAAGAGAGAGAGAGAGAGAGAGAGAGAAAAAGAAGGAATGAAGGTGAAGCGGGTTATTTAAATGATTTGAAAATAACAAAATCATTATGAATTTAATGAGAAATGACATTAGGAGAGAGAACACGGTAAATGAAATGATTTAACACAGTTACCTAGATCGGCGTCTTTTCAACTGCACGCTTTGTACTAACCGTACATACACGTGTTCACTATCAGATAATAGATGACAGCTGTAAATTTTTTGAATAGACTTTACGCCTTCTGATTCTGATCACTACTTCTGATTGTCATTCTTAAGAAATGATCTGGTTCTGATAGGATCATCTTTCTTTCCAAGGATCACATCTTCTGAATGAGCTGAGGCAAGTCTAGGTGATCTTCTGACTGTTGGTTCTTCAGAAATCCTGAGATTCTCTAAAGATGCAGCAACTTGATCTTCTGATCCATTGCTTCTGAGACTTCCAGCTTCTGCAGCATTGCTTCTTGGTTCTACTGCTTCTGATATATCAATATCAAAATCTGCAAAATTTTCAAACTGCTTTGGCTTTTCAAGACCAAGCTTATCATCAAACCTGATATTGATTGATTCTTCTACAACCAATGTTTCAGTATTGTATACTCTGTAGCCTTTAGAGCGTTCAGAATATCCAAGAAGGAAACACTTTTGTGCTTTAGGATCAAACTTACCAAGATGATCTTTAGTATTCAGAATAAAACATACACATCCAAAAGGATGGAAATATGAAATGTTGGGCTTTCTGTTCTTCCACAATTCATAAGGAGTCTTATTTAGAATAGGTCTGATAGAGATTCTATTCTGAATGTAACATGCAGTGTTTATTGCTTCTGCCCAGAAATGCTTAGCCATATTGGTTTCATTGATCATGGTTCTGGCCATTTCTTGTAGAGTCCTATTCTTTCGCTCTACAACTCCATTTTGCTGTGGAGTTCTAGGGCAAGAGAAATCATGGGCAATACCATTTTCTTTGAAGAACTCCTCAAAGAATCTGTTCTCAAATTCGCCACCATGATCACTTCTGACCTTTATGATCTTGCACTCCTTCTCAGATTGGATCTGAGTGCAGAATTCAAAGAACACTGAATGAGACTCATCCTTGTGTTTTAAGAACTTTACCCATGTCCAGCGGCTATAATCATCTACGATGACTAATCCATATTTCTTCCCTCTGACAGATGCTGTTTTGACTGGGCCAAACAGATCAATGTGCAAAAGTTCTAACGGCCTTGAGGAAGAGACAACATTCTTAGACTTGAATGCTGGTTTGGAGAACTTGCCCTTCTGACATGCTTCACAAAGAGCATCTGATTTGTATTTCAAATTAGGGAGTCCTCTGACAAGATTTAGTTTGTTAATCTGAGAAATCTTTCTCAAACTAGCATGTCCTAATCTTCTGTGCCAGACCCATTGCTCTTCATAAACAGACATAAGACAAGTCACCTTCTGCTTCTCAAGATCAGAAAGATCAATCTTATAAATGTTGTTCTTTCTCTTGCTTGTAAATAGGATTTAGCCATCCTTCTGACTTACAGCCTTGCAAGACTTTTGATTGAAGATTATATCATAACCATTGTCACTTAATTGACTTATGGACAATAAGTTATGCGTTAATCCTTCTACAAGAAGTACATTAGTTATGGAAGGAGAGTTACCAAGACTTATGGTTCCAGAGCCAATGATTTTGCCCTTCTGATCTCCTCCAAACTTGACTTCTCCACCTGGTTTAAGCACCAGGTCTTGGAATGTAGACCTTCTTCCCGTCATGTGTCGCGAGCACCCAGAGTCCAGGTACCATGACATTTTGCTTTTTGTCCTCTTTGCCGCCAAGGATATCTGCAACAGAAATTATCTTCTCCTTAGGTACCCACAATTTCTTGGGTCCTTTCTTGTTAGTTCTCCTCAAGTTCTGATTGAACTTGGGTTTAGCAAAATATTTAACAGGAGGAACAGCATGATATTCTTTAGGTTTGTCAGCATGATATTTCTTAGGATGTGTCACATGCTTCTTGGTGTGAACAGTGTTAAACTTCTGTGCATGTGTAGTGAGCCTAATATCATGAGCATGGCCATATTTGAACTGATCATACAATGGCTTGTATGTGATCTTCAGATCATCAACAGGTTCAAATTTATGTGAGGTATCACCCTCATAGCCAAAACCAAACCTTCTGTTTCCAGAAACACCATATATCATAGAAGCAAGATGACTTCTGCCAATACTTCTAGATAAGAACTTTTTGAAGCTCGAGTCATATTCTTTCAGAATATGATTCATGCTAGGAATGGATTTTTCTGTTTCAGAAGGAGATCCACTATCTTTGGATAGATTTAAAACTTTTTCCTTCAGTTCAGAATTTTCCACTTCCAGCTTCTTAGTTTCAAATTCAAACTGCTTTTTCAGCTTTTTGTATTTGATGCTAAGATGAGCCTTGAGTTCCAGAAGTTCTGTTAAAATGGAAACTAACTCTTCTCTAGATAGTTCAGAAAATACCTCTTCAGAATCTGATTCTGATGTAGATTCTGATCCATCATCTTCTGTAGCCATCAGCGCGAAGTTGGCTTGTTCTCCTTCAGAGTCTGATTCTGATTCTGATTCAGAATTGTCCCATGTTGCCATAAGACCTTTCTTCTTATGAAACTTCTTCTTGGGATTCTCCTTCTGAAGTTTTGGACACTCGTTCTTGTAATGTCCAGGCTCATTGCACTCATAGCAGACAACTTTCTTCTTGTCAAATCTTCTGTCACCAGAAGATTCTCCTCGTTCCAATCTCTTTGAACTTCTGAAGCCTCTGAACTTCCTTTGCTTGCTCTTCCAGAGTTGGTTTACCCTTCTGGAGATCATGGACAGTTCATCTTCTTCTTCAGATTCTGATTCTTCAGGATCTTCTTCTCTAGCCTGAAAAGCGTTAGTGCATTTTTTAACATTAGATTTTAATGCAATAGACTTACCTTTCTTCTGAGGCTCGTTTGCATCCAGCTCTATTTCATGGCTTCTCAAGGCACTGATAAGCTCTTCCAACGAAACTTCATTCAGATTCTTGGCAATCTTGAATGCAGTCACCATTGGACCCCATCTTCTGGGTAAGCTTTTGATGATCTTGTTTACATGATCAGCCTTGGTGTAGCCTTTATCCAGAACTCTCAATCCAGCAGTTAGAGTTTGAAATCTTGAGAACATTTTCTCAATATCTTCATCATCCTCCATCTTGAAGGCTTCATATTTCTGGATTAGAGCAAGAGCTTTAGTCTCCTTGACTTGAGCATTTCCCTCATGGGTCATTTTCAATGACTCATATATATCATGGGCAGTTTCCCTGTTAGATATCTTCTCATACTCAGCATGAGAGATAGCATTCAGCAAAACAGTCCTACATTTATGATGATTCTTGAAAAGCTTCTTTTGATCATCATCCATTTCTTGCCTTGTAAGCCTTACGCCACTGGCTTTCACTGGATGTTTGTAACCATCCATCAGAAGATCCCATAATTCACCATCTAGACCAAGAAAGTAACTTTCCAGTTTATCTTTCCAGTATTCAAAGTTTTCACCATCAAATACTGGTGGTCTAGTATAACCATTGTTACCATTGTATTGCTCAGCATAGCCAGATGTAGATGCAGGTGGATCTGTTGGAATTTCACCAGCCATCTTTTACTGAAGCGTTTTTCTCTTCCTGAATCTTTTCTAAACACAATTAAGTGCTTGCACCTTAGAACCGGCGCTCTGATGCCAATTGAAGGATAGAAAAACACTTAGAAAGGGGGGGTTTGAATAAGTGTAGTTTCAAAAAACTCGTAAGATAAAAACAATTTGCACAGTTATTTTTATCCTGGTTCGTTGTTAACTAAACTACTCCAGTCCACCCCCACGGAGTGATTTACCTCACCTGAGGATTTAATCCACTAATCGCAACAGATTACAATGGTTTTCCACTTAGCCCACGACTAAGTCTTCTAGAGTATCCTGATCACAACCTGATCACTCTAGGAACAAATGCTTAGACACAAGCTAAGACTTTCTTAGAGTATCCTGACCACCACGTGATCACTCTAATTACAACTGCTTAGACACAAGCTAAGACTTCCTAGAGTATCCTGATCAACACTTGATCACTCTAGTTACTTACAAATTAATGTAATCAATTCTAAGAGTATTACAAATGCTTCTGAAAAGCTATAATCACAATAGTGATATTTCTCTTAACGTTTAAGCTTAATCTCACTAATATATTACAACAGCAATGTAGTGAGCTTTGATGAAGATGAAGTTTCTGAGCTTTGAGTTTGAACAGCGTTTCAGCAAGTTAATTGTTAGCAAATCGTCAACCTTGCTTCTCATCAGAACTTCATATTTATAGGCACTTGAGAAGATGACCGTTGGGAGCATTTAATGCTTTGCGTATTCCGTACAGCATTGTATTTAATGTTTCACGCTTTTGTCAACTACCTCGAGCCTTGTTCACGCTGTGTCTACTGACGTTGCCTTTAATAGCTTCCAACGTTCCTTTTGTCAGTCAACGTAGCCTGCCACCTGTACTTTCTTCTGATCTGATGTTTGTGTATACAACGTTTGAATATCATCAGAGTCAAATAGCTTGGTGCATAGCATCTTCTTGTCTTCTGACCTTGAAGTGCTTCTGAGCGTGGTACCATGAGAACTTCAGTGCTTCTGCTTTTGATCTCAAGTTCTTCTGATGCTTCCATAGACCCATGTTCTGATTCTGCCTTGACCATCTTCTGATGTCTTGCCAGACCATGTTCTGATGTTGCATGCTGAACCTTCTGAGTCAAAGCTTCTGAGCGCTGATTTGTGCATACTCTTTATATATTTCCTGAAAAGGAAATTGCAATGTATTAGAGTACCACATTATCTCACACAAAATTCATATCCTTGTTATCATCAAAACTAAGAATATTGATCAGAACAAATCTTGTTCTAACAAAATGGAGTTGTAGAGCGAAAGAATAGGACTCTACAAGAAATGGCCAGAACCATGATCAACGAAACCAATATGGCTAAGCATTTCTGGGCAGAAGCAATAAACACAGCATGTTATATTCAGAATAGAATCTCTATAAGACCTATTCTAAATAAGACTCCTTATGAATTGTGGAAGAACAGAAAGCCCAACATTTCATATTTCCATCCATTTGGATGTGTATGCTATATTCTGAATACTAAAGATCATCTACATAAGTTTGATTCTAAAGCTCAGAAGTGTTTTCTACTTGGATATTCTAAATGCTCAAAAGGCTACAGAGTATACAATACTGAAACTCTTGTATTTGAAGAATCAATCAATATCAGATTTGATGATAAGCTTGGTCTTGAAAAGCCAAAGCAGTTTGAGAGTTTTGCAGATATAGACATCTCTAACTCAGATCATGAAGAACCCAAGAGTAAAGAAGTTTCAGAAGATCAAGTTACAATTTCTTTGGAGAATCTCAGAATATCTGAAGAGCCAGCACTCAGAAGATCTTCTAGACTCAATTCTGCTCATCCAGAAGATGTTATCAATGGAAAGAAAGATGATCCCATCAGAACAAGAGCATTCCTTAAGAACAATGCAGAATTTCAATTTGGTCTAGTATCTCTGATTGAGCCAACTTCTGTTGATCAAGCTCTAGAAGATGCTGACTAGATAATCGCCATGCAAGAACAGTTGAATCAGTTTACAAGGAATGATGTATGGGATCTGGTTCCAAGACCAAAAGGATTTAACATCATTGGAACTAAGTGGGTCTTCAGAAACAAGCTAAGTGAGAAAGGAGAAGTTGTAAGAAACAAAGCCAGACTGGTTGCTCAGGGCTATAGTCAGCAAGAAGATATTAACTATACAGAAACCTTTGCACCAGTGGTCAAGTTAGAATCTATTCATCTATTAATTTCTTTTGCCACTCAGAACCACATCACTCTGTATCAGATGGATGTTAAGAGTGCCTTCTTAAATGGTTATATAGATGAAGAAGTATATGTCCACCAACCTCCTGGTTTTGAAGACTCTAAGTCTCCAGAACATGTTTTAAAACTTAAGAAATCACAATACGGTTTGAAGCAAGCTCCCAGAGCTTGGTATGAAAGATTAAGTTCTTTCCTTCTGGATAATGGTTTCACTAGAGGAAAAGTGGATACAACTCTCTTTTGTAAAACCTTTAAAAAGGATATTTTAATTTGTCAAATATATGTTGATGATATCATATTTGGAACATCTAATGCTACACTTGGAAAGGAGTTTGCTAAGTCTATGCAGGCAGAGTTTGAAATGAGCATAATGGGAGAACTCAAGTATTTCCTTGGGATCCAGATTAATCAAACTTCTGAAGGAACTTATGTTCATCAGACCAAGTATGTGAAAGAGCTTCTGAAGAAGTTCAATCTTTCAGAAAGCAAAGAAGCAAAGACTCCCATGCATCCAATGTGTGTATTAGGTAAGGATGAGGTAAGCAAGAAGGTAGATTAGAAACTTTACAGAGGTATGATAGTATCTCTTCTATATCTTACTGCTTCTAGACCTGGTATTTTATTCAGTGTATGCCTATGTGCTAGATTCCAATCAGATCCTAGAGAATCTCACTTAATTGCTGTTAAGAGAATTCTGAGGTATCTGAAAGGTACTACTAACGTTGGTTTAGTCTACAAAAGATCTGAAGAATACAACTTAGTAGGATATTGTGATGCTGATTACGATGGAGATAGAGTTGAAAGGAAAAGTACTTCTGGAAGCTGTCAGTTTCTGGGAAGTCATATGATCTCCTGGTATAGCAAGAAGCAAGCCACAATTGCCCTCTCTACAACAGAAGCAGAATATGTTGTTGCTGCTGGATGTAGTACACAGATGCTCTCGATGAAAAGTCATCTAGAAGACTATCAGATATATAAGAGTAACATTCCTATATTCTGTGATAATACTTTTGCTATTTGTTTATCTAAGAATCCTATCTTACATTCTAAAGCTAAACATATTGAGATTAAACATCACTTCATTAGGGACTGTGTTCAGAAGGGTGTTCTCTCTTTAAACTTTGTGGATACTGATATCTTTACAAAACCCCTTGCTGAAGATAGGTTTAAGTTCATTCTGAAGAATATTAGTATGGATTTATGCCCAGAATGAAAGGATGAGAAGATCTGATATATGGATTAGATTTGAAATGCTTATTTATTTTCTTATCAAATGTTCTGGATTTGGATGTTCATTTAGATACTCAGATTCTGTTATTGCTAACGTTTCATATGTCTAAGTTGATCCAGATTTTCTGTTAAAGCAAAACAGCTGTCACCAGCTATTCCAGATGATGACCACATGTTCATTCTGAAGGGACAAGCATGCGTGCAGTTGATGAGACGCCGCCCTAGAAATCTCATTAGTGCTTCACTGGCTTCTTCTTCAAAGAAACAAGTTGGTTTATCTTCTCAACAACAAAATCAAGATCAACAGCAACTTGTTGCACAGAAGACTTGTTCGATTCCTTTGAACGAATTAGAGGTTATATGCGAAATGATGGTTGATTTTGATAACCTGGAAGCACATGATATTCATCTGAAGGAGGCCATTGATCGGAAAAATAGCAAGTGTACTATTTTTGCCTCTGTAGTAATAATAGGGGAAATTCCCCGAATGTCGATCTCAAGGACTGCGTAGGAAATACAGATTCTTAAAGTATGATTCAATTGAACAAAAACTAATGTTTTGGTTTTGGTGGATTAAATCCTTGCAAAGAAAAAATAATGAGAAAATAAATTGATTTTTGTTATCAAATATATGAGATGCTAGGGTGAGTGGTTGATTTGGCATGTAATACTTCAGAATTAAGATCTCTTCAACAAGTTCATAACATTCAGTTACCACATCTTTAGGGTGTTTTCTCCTAAGCCCTTAGTGAAAAAACCTTTGGTCTTCCAACCTAAATCCTAAGTCCTTAGGAACCTAAATTGAAACCAAGCTTTTATAATATCAAGATTATGTGGCAATTATAGGGTATCCCTAGTCCTAGGTGATATCTACTATAATCAAATTATGCACAAACCCTAACAACTACAGTCCTGTATTGTTAGCCGTAGATTAATCCTTATTTGCCCGATAAAGAAAACATTAAGAACATTGCATAATTTAACTGAATAACATAAACCAATGTATTGATGAAATCAAGAATTCATAGTCATTACATAAACCAAATCAAGACCACCCCTAGCATTGGGGGGGGGGGTTTAGCCTCTCATAATATTCAAGAAAGACATAATAAAGATTGTAGACATTACTAAAAAATAATGGCGACTTTGATCTTCAATGATGGAAACCCTTGAATCCCTCCGTCTCCAAAACTCTTAGCGAAGCTATCTTCTCTCCTCTGTGATTTCTATCGTATAATGCAAAAGTCCCAAAATAATTCTCTCAAACTCAACTAAATAGTCTAGGTACAAATCTCAGCCAAGTGGAATGTCTAAAGTGCCCCCAAAGTGGAGATTTAATGAAAAAGCCCTAAAATTGGAAGTTTTCACGCTCTCGGCAACACAGGCTGTGCTTGGAAGCACTGGTCGTGCTGCTCTTATATGATTTTTTATTTTTGCTCCCAGCAGTCCTGACACGGGCCGTGCTTAGCCACACGGCCGGCCGTGTTGTCCCCCTGGATTTTTGTATGGAGAAGTGTCATTCATCTGACACGGGCCGTGCTTGACTCCAGTATTTCATTACTTCATCTTCAAACCTTTCTCATCTTCTTTCATTGTTGCATTGATACTTTAGACTCTTCAACCAAAACTGAAATATGTACAAAACCAACCAAACAACATCAAAAGAATCTAAATAACTTAAATTAAAACATAATGCAAAGTAAACATAAAAGCAATCAAACATGAGATACTTAAACAAAAACAATAAAACTCTGATCAAAGTGTTACCGAATCGACAGATTTAGACCGAATACATTACGGAAATTAGGTAGAAATGGTGACCGATCAGCCATGATCTTTCAAAGATGGCAAGCATTCTTTTATGGTTTGTGTGGACCAGTTTATCCAGATTTGGTAAAAGAATTCTGGGTTCATGCAACAGTCATGCCAAAGACCATTCTCTCTATTGTTCATGGTGAAATTTTCTCCATTACATAAAACCTTCTAAGGAAGTTGTTTGGGTTGGAAACCGTTGAAGGTGTTTCTAGAGCTGTTCCAGGAAGAACATAGTGGGAGGTTGTGTATGAAGAAATCTTCTAGAACGGAGTAGAATCTACAGAAATCAAGGAACTAAAGCCTTCCTACAGAATCTTGGCTAAGATTCTTCTGGGTTGCATCTACCACAGAAAGGCAACAGTTTCTTCAAACTATGTTAGCAAGAACCAACAATACATTCTGTATTGTATTGGTAAACAAGAAAAGGTGGATCTTCCGTTCATCATCTTCAACCACATATGGCAGCATGTGAAGGAATCTAGAGATGAATTCAGAAAGAAGAATCCCAAGTACAAGAGAAAAATTATTCCTTTTGGAAGAATCATTACAGATTTTCTGGTTCAAACAAAAATTGTTGAGGATCTGGAGAAAGCTAGCATTATCAAGGATCCTTATACAATAATTGGAAGCACCATGAACGCTCATACTCTGAAGAAGATGGGCTTAATTGAGACCATTAGTGCTACTCCCCAAGTAAACACTGAAGTTCGGTCCAGAAGAGCTCATGCTCTGGCTGACTTTGAGTTGTTCTTCAGAAATGAACATCCAGAAGTTGTTGTCCAATACATTGCTATGCACAAGGAGGAAGGTTCTGACTGTGATCCTATATGGATAAGCAAGAAAAAACTTGCCATTACTGCTAATCAAGTTCCAAAGGTAGTGCAAGAGAAAGAAAGAAGGACGAAAAGAAAACTAGATCTTCCAAAAATAAGTAAAGATAAGGAAGAGAAGAAAGAAGAAAAGAACGTAAAATAGAAGAAAGACCAGAAGGAAGCTAGGAAGGAAGAGAAGAAAGAAAAGAAGAAGGAAGAGGAGAAGGGAAAGAAGAAAGTAGAACAGAAGGAGAAGCAGAAGGAGAAGAAAAGGAAGACTGTTGGAGAAGGTCTTGCTAGGCCTCAAAAGAAGAAAAGACCTTCAGGTATTGTAATTTCTGAACCTGGTTCTGCTCCTATTTTAATTTCAAATAATGTATCAACATAAGCTCCACCTGAAATATCACCAGAAAAAGCCCCAGCAAAACCACCTCCAACCACCAAAGTTTCTACACCTCCTTCTTCACCCAAGTCTAAAGGCAAATCGCCTATTCTTGATTGTGAACCTCCTGTTTCTAAACCTATTCTTGAACCCACACCTCTAAACACCATCATTCCTCCTCACGCCATAATATCCACTTCTCAACCTCCTCCACATTCCAACTATGATCATGTTGACACTGCTGTGTTCTTTCAACTTCCCTCATCAGAATCCTCTCTTTCTGAGTCTTTCATCCGCCTCATGTAATCTTATAATTGTAAAAACAAACCATCTTCTGACCCCGCTGTTGTAGTCTTAGACTCAGACAATGAAGTTGAATCCTCTCGTCCACCATCCTCTTCAGAAACATTATTTGTTCTTGATAGAGAATCTCAACCATATGCTTTCTCTCACCCAGAAAAACCAATCTCATCTCTCAATCCAAAATCTCCAATCTCACCTCTCAGAACAAAACCTCCAAAACCTTCTGTTGATGCACGCTTTGATTTATTAAATAACAAGGTCAGGACAGGTTTAGAAGTTCTGAAGGTTGCTCATGATTCCAAGCTGGATCATGTAGCTGCTGGGAAGCTCTAGAGAGCTTTTGGTGAAGAGATACAAGCTGAATTTCTGGATCTCCAGAAAGATTGTTTGGCTGATGCTCATGGTCCTGCTGGATTCTTCTTGGAGTATGATGATGGCAAGTACTATCATCCAATCACCAACTGGAAGCCTCTGGAAGAGAAGCAGTTTGTTGATGAGTTGGAAGAAGAAAATCATCTGGCTATCGTGGTATGAAAGCCACATCCTTACAAGGTTCTGACTGGAGACTTTCAGATGTTATTCAACTGGTTCAGGGGGAATCCTCTGGAAAAGGCTCCTGAATTGGTTTACCCAGAAGTTGAGTACCCTCCAGAACCTGAAATTCCTGTGTTCAAAGAGTCTTCTGCTGAAGAAACTCCTGCTGAGGAATATATGGAAGATGTTCAAATGGTTGAAGATGATGCTGCTCATCCTGTTCTGGAAAACAGTTTTGATGCTTCTTCTGCTGGTCCTTTTGTTTTGCTGAACACTCTGAAGGAACTCCAACAGGATCAAGCTACCTTGGCTAGTCGTCTGGACAAGCAAGATGACACCAATGCAGAATTCAGAACTTGGATGAAGAACCAAGAAGAAACCTCCAAGAAGCAAGCTGAAGACACTTCTGAGATTAAGAACCTTCTGGCCGTCTTAGCCTCTAAGTTTAGCCAGTCGTAGTCTGTCTTGTGTCTTAGTTGGTTTTTCTTTGTTTCTGCATCTATTTTGCTTGCATATGCTCTTGTATTTTCTTCTGTTTATTATCAATGAAATATCTTTTTCTTTCTTCACTCTATGTGTCTTTCATCTGAATATTTTATGCTTTTTGATGTTATGACAAAAAGGGGGAGAAATGTGATAATTGAATTGATTTATAATATCAGTTGCTGGGCTTAAGTCTCAACATTCCTAACAATTATATTGCAAGTTTCCTGTCTTTGATAGTTTTTGCGGGAATGTGATATTCTGGACAAGCTCAATATGAGAAGCAAATACATGGGGAAAAGCAATTCTAAAGCTCTTAAAGATTTGAAGCAAGCTTAGTGCTCTGAAGCTTCAAGATCAGAAGCAAGAAATGTTGTGATCAAACCTAGAAGCTCTGATACAAGAAGTCTCAAGATCTGATAGTTCAGATACACAGAAGACTTAAGATATTAGAGCTCTGATACAAGTGATCACAAATAGAAATTCAAAGCTCTTAAGCTGTCCAATGGACGCTATGAAGAGAAGCTCTGAATGTTCTGAAGTTCTAGTTCAACGTGAAAGTCTCAACTGAAATGGAAAAATACTCAGGGAAGTCTTTTATTTATAAATTCTTCTAGTGTAAATTTCAGGGGGTGATTGTTAATCTCAGGGGGAGACATATTCACACACTCTGATTATATGCTTATGCTATATCTGTGTAATTGTATTTGTTCATCTGATATTCTGGATACAAATTCATATCAATTCTGTATGTTTTTGTCATCATCAAAAAGAGGTAGATTGTTAGAACAAGAAATGTTCTGATCAATATTCTTAGTTTTGATGATAACATTAAGTATGAATTTTGTATAAGACAATGTGGTACTCTAATCCTTTAGGTTTTCCATTTCAAGAAAAGTATAAAAGAGTATGCACAAATCAGCGTTCAGAAGCACTGACTCAGAAAGTTCTGGATGGCTTCATCAGAACATGCTCTGGCAAGACATCAGAAGATGGTCCTGCAGAATCAGAACATGAACTGGAAAGCATCAGAAGATGGCAGTCAGAAGTACAAGCTATGAAGCTTTGATGGTATCACGCTCAAAGCTCTTCAAAGTCAGAAGATAGAAGATGCTCTGCACCAAAGCTGATGACTCTGATATTCAAACGTTGTTATCTACAAATCTGAGTCCAGAAGAAAGTATAAGATGAAAGGCTGTAACGTCAAATCTCGGACTGACAAAAGGAACGTTAGAAGCTACAAAAGGCAAAGTCAGTAAAAGCAGCAAAAGCATGGCTCGAGGTAGTTGACAAAAGTGTGAAACATTAAATGCATCGTTGTACTATTCACGCAAAGCATTAAATGCTCCCAACGGTCATTTCCTCTCAAGCGCCTATATATAGAAGTTCTGATCAGAAGCAACATACAACACTTGCGCAAACTTACAAAAACGCTGCAAAATCAAAAGCTAAAGAACTTCATCTTCAACCTCACATATTTGTAATATCTTAGTGAGTGTTAAGAATAGAACTTAAGATAAATATCACAGTTGTGATTACAACTTTATTATAAGCAAATCAAACTCTTGTAAACATTTATTTTACATTGATTGTAAAAGATTTCCTAGAGTGATCAAGTTGTGATATGTAAACTCTAGAAGACATAGAGGGTATCTAAGTGGATAACCATTGTAATCAGTTGGATTAGTGGATTAAATCCTTAGTTGAGGTAAATCATCTTGTCAGGGGTGGACTGGAGTAGTTTGGTTAACAACAAACCAAGATAAAAATAATTGTGTTCATTGTTTTTATCTTCCAAGTTTTTGAGTTACACTTATTCAATCCCCCATTTCTAAGTGTTTTTCACTCCTTCACCGTTCAGTGATCTCCGCGAGATATAACATCCATTGACTCAGGCACCCTGCACAGTCCATCCACTGTGGCTAAACCTGCATAACCAACCTGTTGTGACTAACCCTGCACAACAAACCACTATGACTAACTTCTGATAATGAACCGTTCAGGGATCCCAGCAGGATATAACGTTCATCTATCTTCTAGAGATTACAAGTGTGCTTCTTAGTTAAATAGATTATCTCATATTCTCAATAAGTATGTTTACGACACGCTGACTAGCAGTCACTTCTGGTGCCTAAACATTTTTACAGAAGATTCCTAAGAGATAACACACTTCGAGCAACAACTCTATGTGTTTTACAATTAATTACAAGAACAATACATGGTCTTGTAGTCTTCTATTCTTGAACTTCTGGATGAGATCTTCATCTTCTGAAAGCAGATAAAGAGCATCAGCTCTCAACTTGATTGCTTCTTCTTCATTGATCTTCTTAAGCAGATATGGAGCATCAGCTCTCATTTTGATTGCTTCTTTGGATAGATCTTCATCTTCTTCTTGAATGCTGATCATGTAGCTAGTTATAGCTGATACCATATTGATTAACATAAATGAACATGACACACTCTACGAGCAACAACTCTGTGTATTCAGTTTCCTCTGCTTTTCAACATGATCCATTAATGCTTGATCAAGTATTCCTGGATGTCTTCATCTTCTCCAATGGAGCATTCTACAAAGCATGCAGGTTCAGCTTCTTCATCCTTTGAGAGTTTCTTCATGGTAGGCATATGATGTATATTTCAACATTTAATCATCATACACATAATGTATGTTGCCTCTAATGGAGTAATTGAATTAACTTGTCAGCTTTCACGTTCACGCTCTCCATTTCCATCTTCACACAGGCATGTGTTTAGTGTATAACAACACTGTTGATTGATCACATACACAGTATGCGTTGCCTCCTATGTATCTTCTGATGTGTGTTAGCTTTCTCACACATTTTCTCTCTTTTGTAAGGCACAGGCATATGATAAACATTTCAACACTGTCGCTTATCACATACAGAGTATGTGTTGCCTCTTGTATCTTCTAATGCATGTCTTCATATTTCTTCAGTTTGATGTACATGCTCTGCAGCTTCATCTACAAGTACACAAATGTATTCTGCCGATTCTTTCTTCATCTTTTGTGCAAAATATGTCTTTGGTTGCACACTTTCTTCTTATCTCCATGGATGATCCTTACTGGATATTGTCTCTTTCTCTTCCGGATCCATTCAAGGGATGGATGATCACTCACTCTCCATTCTAGATAGATTGATTCTTCACTAAGTGCAGGAAGGATGGATTTCATACATAGTGGTCACTCCATACTCTTCAAGTTTGAAGATTGGTTCTATTTATAACTTGATGAGTGGTTACCGTTGGAATGTAGCCGTTGCAATCTGGTTGAGTATGGATTTGAATGCTTCGTATTGATTGGCTGCATGTGTCCATGACAGAACCTTATCCTGATGTCAGTTGGCGTGCTATTCTGGTTTTTCTTTCTTCAATATGTTGCATGTAGCTTGCTTCTTCTTTAAACCTTGGGAGTTGTTTCTTTTAAATGTTGTAACCGTTTTGCACGTGATGATGTTTCTAACGACTCTCCCTTTGATTCTAGGCTCTTTGTATTTTATTCGATTCTGTATGCTGAGCTGTAGATTCTTTATTGGCTTGTACATGACTCTTTTACATTTTGAATATCGCTGCCTTGTGTCTTCGGAACTTCTGATCTTCATACTTGCTTGATCTTCTGATGTTTGCAAAGCTTCTTGCAGCTTCTGATGTACTTTCTGATTGGGGCTTTATTTCATATGATGACTTTTAGTTTTCTTCTATCTTCTGAATGCTTGATTCTTCTTTCATATCTGATTCAGTTTCCGTGATTCTGATGCAACCTGTATAATATAATATCTGCACACTAAATGAAACCATTAGTAATCAAATTGTTACTCACAAAATATATGCTTGTTATCATCAAAACTAGATTCTGAACATAGATTCTCAATCTTGTTCTAACAGATATAACTTATGCTTGTTTATGTGTATCTTGTGTAATATAAGATGGTAATAACGTTGTATGATTGATGCAATTGTTTTGCATGATGTGTTGTATGATGAATATGATAGATTGGTGATGTTATGATGATGTGTGTAATATGAAGCCTGTGACGAGGTATGAATAACATGATGAATTGATATTGTTATGACGATGAAGTGATGACTTATATTGGCGTTTGATGAAGGCTTATGTCTTGTGGTTGCATAATTACTGTTGTTGTGTTGCATTTTATGATGTCGCATTTGTTGAGTCGCATACATTGCATTAAATTGATGTTTGACGCTGAGGAAATATAATCATGTGTTCTAAAATTGTTATCTACTCATTATTATACTCCCCCTTCTGTTTGAATGTTACCTCTACGTAGGTAACACGCAGGTGACCAGGATTAGAGTACATATATATATATATATATATATATATATATATATATATATATATATATATATTTGGAAAACAATGTTCCAATTCTTAAAGGATTCTAAAATAAAATCTGGGCAAGCTATAGCATCGCAAGACCACTCTAGATCAGAAGTCGAGTATCGCTTTTCAGAAGAGTTATTGCTACCAGTTATGATAAATGAAACTCTGACTCTTACAAGATAATGATTCTAAAAAAAATCAAAGAACTCAGTCAAGAAAAATATAATACAACAGTACATTACAGATTCCACTATAATCAAATGGGTGTACTATTTTACATAAGTTGTCTCCCACTAACTCACAACATATCAAGCTACAAGACAAAGGAAGGTACTATTTATAGTAATGCTTGAATCTATTCGTTGGGAACTAGCTGTTGGAAATCAAAGGGACCTTTTTATCCTCCAACGTCTCTTTTGAGAATTGTAAAAGAAGATCAAATCCTTCAAAAAAGGTGGACGATATTGGATACACCTATGTCGTTAACATCACATCCATAAATTCAAATGTAGCTGATGCAGCCATTGATTTCGTTGGTATTGCTACTGAAGTTACTACTTTTATTGATGTTACAATTGATGTTCATACTGCTATAATGACTGTTGTCATCACAATTGTAAATTGTTGTTGGACATAAATGGAATTCAATCAGCATAAATTGACTAGAATCAATATAGGAATAAATAAGAGAAAAGTTCAGAAGCTGATGATTTAGAAGTGTCTATCAAAAAGAGAAGCTAAAGCTCATGCCAATTAAAAATGCCACTAGGCCAATTAGTTAATGCTAATGCCTGAGTATATATGAAGAAGCCAATCTGAACAAAGAAGATGAAGAATGAAGATTCTACAAGATGCTACTCAACTTTAATCATATACATATTGATAGAAATTAGAGGAAGCAAGGAGTTGTTACTCGTGACTTGCTCAAAAAAAAAGATGAAGAATAACACTACAAGATGCTACCCAACATACAATCATATACATCTTAGTAGAAAAATGTAATGAACACAAGAGTTGTTGCTCAAATTGTGTTTTAGTTCTAGGATTTTTCATGTAAATTGTTTTAACATAAGAGTTGCTGCTTAGAGTTATGTTAAACAAAATGTATTTAATTTATTGTATAATCTGCTTAAAAGAAGCAATCATATAAACACAAAGCTTACCAACTGTATGTTGATGGTACCTTGAGAGACCGAGTGAAGGTCACAAGCTCAAGAAGACAATGATAGTGAGTCATTGTAGAAATCCTCTTAGAAGACCGAGTGAAGGCCATAAATCTAAAGGGGTAAATGAATGTTATATCTGTCAAGATCACTGAACGTTTCTTTTCTGGTGGTTTGTCACTTGATGTTGCTTGTGCAATATTGTTAGTCAATTGCGGCTGCTTGTGCATTGTATTGTGAGTCACCGGAGGTTTCCCATGCAATTGTAATCAGTTTGGTTATAGTGGATTATGACCTCGAGTTCAAGGAGAAATCACCTCGGAAGGGTGGACTGGACTAACTTGAGAATTTCTCTAGTGAACCAGGATATATCAAGAGTTATTTATCTATGTTTATTTCTTTCAAATTATCAGAAGTCATAAAGAGACTCAAGTTTCAAAGAAGGCTGAATGCTTCAGAGAAACATTAAGCTTCTGATAAGTAAGAGTGAAAAGCTTCTGACGAATATTAGCTACTTACGCTTCCGCACAAGAGTTTTAACAAAAGAAAAATTATTGAAAAAACAATTCAAACCATCTTTCTTGTGTTCTTCTCACCTTCAATTGATATATTGAAGGTTTTGGTTGCATTTAAAGTTTTTATGGAGTTATTGAGTTCAAGTTACTGCGTTCAAAAATGATATTTGAGTTCAATTGTTAGTGTTGCCAGTATTGTCTTATTGAGCTCTAGTTTGTTATTGAGTAGTTTTTTGTTTTTTTTGGGATAATGTTTGATATTTTCTCTTATGTTGCTGTTGGGTTTATTTTTAGCATAGATGGATTCATCTAACGTAACTCATACATATGATTCTTCTGCGAAAAGGAGAGAAAGAAAAGAAAGGGTAGACATGCCACAATGATGGCTAAATTAACAAATGGCTGAAATAAGGGAATTATGTTATCAATCGAGTTTGATCATAGAACTTAGTGTTGTGATGGTAAGTGATCTTGACATGGTTCTTGACATGTTTAATAGAGTCTGAAAAAGGTTTGAACAATTTCTTCGCCTGCTTTAAAGAAACCCAGTCGAACCGCCCGTGGGCCATCTTGCATTGGACATGAAAGCAATAGAAGAGCAGTGAAACCGTGGCCCCAATCTCCAGGTATTGGCACGTCAACTCAAAAGCCCGGAGAAAGGCGATTGAGTTTGGGTGGAGTTGACTAGGCGCAAGCTCCAGATAGTTGAAAACAAATATCTGGAAGTCCGTGAATGGTAGCCGAAATTCCATCTCTCTGAAGACTATTTCTTACATGGGAATCAGGTCAGGTGGGTAAGTGCTGCACACCCGCTCGTTTACCCTCGGAATGGAGACGACCCAATCATTCTCTGCTAAGTTGTCGCCCACGGATCCACCAACATCAGTATGGACGTCCGAACAGTATGTGGCTTAGAGGGACTTCGAGTCAAGCACCTCGGTGGTTACCCAATCTTCTACGGTAATTTCCCACTCCACGAGAGGAGTAGCCGAAGAGGACTCTGAAGTAGAGGTAAGCATCCGATCATCAGTTGGTTCGGCCATTATCACCTGAAAAGCAGAGGAAACAAGTGAATTTAACAATAAATCAAATCCACCCTTTCACCGCTAATCAAGTGAAATGGCGTAAATTGGCCCGACGATAAGTCTCCTCGGCCCATACCCTTACTCGAAGAGCAAACAGTTAATCAGTCCGGAGAAAGAACAGTCAAACACGAATTAAACACTACGCCTGACTCTTCGTTGGGAATAGCAAATAAAAAAGCACTAAAATCTAACCTAGGTTTTGGTTGAAGCTCCACCGTAAAACTCGTATAATTCATCAGAAAACTCATACAGTATGCTAATAAGGGAAAACAACAACTGGAGTCTGGATAGACTCAGGCCCAGAACGCTATCCCCAATGAAGAAATAAGGCCGTACTCTCATCGGCGACGATGAAGAAATTAGCATTGCCGCCGTAGAACACCAACACTTCACCGAAAACACATTAAAAAAACATCCTAAAAATTATCCTATCTGCGTGCATGTCTAAGTAAAATACCAAAAAGACTACAAAACAGTGATGATCAGAGTATCAACGTACTTGGAGTAGTTGAAAAGTTTGAAAAATAGGAAAAGATGAAGCAACCAACAGCGGCGACAACAACGGAGGAAGTAACAGTCACAAGAGTCGCGGGAGGGAAGAAAGAGAGTGTAAAAACTCAAATGAAGCCCAGCTTCGCACATTTATAGGCAACTACAAGGTCACGTGATCTGCACGTCTAAGCTCCGAAAGAGGGAAAACCATCATTAATCCCTAAACCTAGCTACTAGACTAGTTATCATTACACATTAAATGTTGCGCAAAGCTCGAGGCGAACATACACGCACATGTTTCCTTTCCACTTCTAGATAGTTGTTCCTCTCCCCGCCTGCCGACCGCTACGATCCCCCATCGCCATTTTGCTCGACTCCAATAACACCTCCTCATCAAATCTCCTTGGTACCCGCTCCCGACGATGAGCTTAAGTCATCACTTCCATGTGCGGAAGCAACAACTTGGGGGCTCCTGTTTTGGACTAGCCCAATTGGCCCAATCCACTAGCTAATGTGAAGAGCCCTAATAAGTGTTGGCCCATTCTTTGGAGCAAGGAGAGGACAAACCTCCCCTTCGACCGAGCAGGACTCATCGTCAGATCCCCCATAGCACAAGACTATCTGAGCATGCTGGACCTCCATCCTCGCCAACGGCTAGTTCCCCTTTGCTCGGTTAATCACGACTTTTTCCACTATTTCCTACATTCTAGGCCCAGAAATCACGCCCAAGCCCATGAAAATAGGGCGACCCAGTCCACCTCGAAGAGAACATTATAAATAGCCCTATACTCCTAGAGAGTAAGGTAATCCAAACTTTGCCCAAACTTCATACTTTCTGTTGTACCTTTGTTCTCTTTCTTACTTCGACATTAGAATGTCTTTCAGGTACAACTCCATTTTTTTCAACCTTCACCGAAGATCAAATTGTTCGTTGCTGACCACTTATTCTGCTCAACCCGAACAGTTAACAAAACTAACATCAAAGAAAAAGTAAAAAATTACGCTAACCTTAAAATATTAAGAGAAAAAGCCATGTATCTTTTTTATAAGGCAAGTGTTAAATCATTATAAAATGTTAATAATTCAATAATATAAAGTTCTAATAAAATGAAACATAGAAAGGGCTATACCAAATTCTTAGCATCACTGTGAGTGTTACGTAAGAAAAACAACATTCACATGTGATTTTCATTAAAGCCAAAACCAAATCTCACCCAAGGAAATACCAATGAAAAATTCAAATTTAAAGATACGTCAATGTCACAAACAATAAAACCCAGACCAATTTCAACAAAATTCATCAGCAAAAACCAATATCAGAACAAACGTCGGTCTCGTCGGTGATTTGCGTGGATGCTTCGGAGGAGAGTTTGAGCGCGGATGGAGATCCAGCACGGAGGAGTCACGCGGAGCAATCTTGTGTGGCGATGATTTGCTTCGGTTTCGTTTTCAATTTGCAGTGATCTTGTTGAATCTTTATTGTTTTGGCTATTGTTTTTTTTGGTGTTGTTATTGTTTATTGAAGGTACTGTTATTTGGTGGGAGTTTGTTTGTGAGACTTTCATGTAATGTTAGGTGATGGAAGTTTTGTGAGAAAGTGTGTGTATGTATTGTAACGTGAATGTGTAGTTGGTGCATTTACAAACGGAAAAATACTTGCATGAACACAACATAACAAGTGGTTTTACAAACAACCAATCACAAATATTTATTAATTAAAAACATAAATATTTTTTTTCTCTCTCCTACTTAATCACAACCACCCCATGAATCTAATTAAAAAAGAAGTTAAATTTTAAATAAATTTAAAAATTTCTCTTTTCTTATTGGTTGTTCCTACAACTAATGATTTATGTTCGTATCCATGCAAATTTTTCTCTTACAAAGGTTTGTATAGGGAGTGTATATGACTTGGGTCAACCCATAAAATTCGGTCAAATTCACTCAAAAAAAAAGTGGATTGGATCGGGTAATTCGGTGGATATGGATTTCAAAACTAAAAACCTTTTAAAAAAATAGGTTTCGGGTAAAATCCAACCCAAACCTAAAAGATCAATTGACCACTAATTAAATATTTATTATTACAATTTTAATAATTTTGATAAATATTAACTTAGATGTTGTAATTTTAGTCTATTATAGTGAACCATGATATTAACTAATTTTGAATGTTTCACTTTTTAGTTATTTTAATGCTAATACAGTTTTATTTCATGCAACTTTAATTTGTTGTTAATTATTTATGATAATTTTTATTCCTAGTTGATATTATCATTTACGAGACGTCTGCCTGTGCGATGCACGCATATATTTTAATGAATTATGAATAATAAATTAATATGTTTAAAAAATAGTATAAAATATTGTGATATTATTTAATTTTGTTTCTTAAGAAAAAAATTAACAATAATTTAATAATGTGTATTTATGAAAAGTAAAATTCTAATATAATTTAAAAAGATTAAATAAATCAAAAAGTATAAAATAGTCAAATTTACATTAGAGAAAAAAAATACTGCACATATTATATATTAATATAGATAAAAAAATTACATGTACTAATCTAATTTTTTTACAATTAGCATATTAAATATTGTTATTATAATTATAAAATTGAAAAATGTAAGTTTGGAGATTCTAAAATGAAATAATAAAAATATTTATGAGTAAAAAAATTAATCTAATTTTTATTGTTAAATATTATTTTTTAAACAAATAATAAATAATTAAATATATTTTAAATTTCAAATAATTTATATAGAGATAAAATAAGATATTTGAAAGTTTTAAGTAATACAAATATCATAAAATATGAAATGATTGTGACTATTTTTTCTAAAAACACTACAAGAAAACTTCTCCCCAGCGACATATATTAGCGACGTGGAAAACACGTGGCTCCAAAATGCTTGTTGCGATGTGAGTTTGCCATCGCAACCTGTATTTTAATATTAAATCACTTTATAGCCTTAAAGTAATCAGAAGTCAGACATGGGGTAATGTGAAAAACAGTTGCGACGTAGGATACACGTCGCTACATTAAATACCTATATTAATTCATTAAAAGCCATAACGTTCAAATGTGGGGAATATTCAAATTTTTGCAAAATTTGGTTGTGACGTTAGAAACACGTCGCTACCTTTAGAAATCAAAAACAACGTTCCACTGAAATGGCACAGTGGCAGCTTTGCAGGCAGAGGCATTGATGAACGTTATCGTTGCATTCTGAAGAAGCAAGCTGAGATTGAGGAGCAGATGAGACGGTTTATGCAAGGAGGTGGAAATTACAGTAATGTTCCTCCTCAAGAGCCGGAGGATGACGGAGTGGGTGATGATTTTAATCCGGATAATTATTTTCCCGATGATGATGCCTCTTAAAAACATTTTGTATTTTATTTGTTTTTAATTTATATTTATGTAACTTATTCTACATTTTAATTCATTAAAATATTAGTTTTAAATTTTTAGTTTTATTTAATTGAATTTATTATATAATGTTTATTATATGAATTTATTTTATAAAATTTTATTATATAAATTTTATTATATAAATTATATTTTATAGATTTTATTATATAAATTTTATTTTATAGATTTTATTATATAAATTTTATTATATATAAATTTTATTATATATATTTTATTATATATAAATTTTATTATATAAATAAATAAATTAATTATATAAAACCAAATACATCCTGCGTGATTAAATTTTTAAAAAAAAAAAGCATTTAATGTAGCAAAGTGGAAACCACGTCGCTACATTGGTCAACATCACACTTTTCCACACCTGCCACACCTGCTGTGTGTGCAGGGAGCTGTTTCCCATGTATTCCTATTGCGACGTTGGAGTCACGTCGCTACTTTCTGACGTGGTCTCCACGTCGCTACATAGTTGTCACTTTAGCTCCTGCGACGTGTTAGCCCACGTCGCTATTTTTTTGTTGTGACGTGATGTTGCATGTTGCGACGTACTATCCACGTCGCTGCAGAGCATCTTTTTTGTAGTGAAAAATAAAAAATAAAGCTTGCAATAATTAGAATAATTTTTTTCTTTAAATTGAGAAATAAAACCATCATATGTCAAAAATTCATATATCAATTTCAAAATAAATAAATAAAATAAAAAATAAAAAGACAATGATATTTATATACAGATTATAATAAAGCAAATAAGTATATAGATGATTTGCATTGTTAATACATTTACAAATGAGTAAGACAGTAAGTTTTCAAAGCCTTTAATCTAATATAACGATCACCACTTACAAATTGACTAAATAACTACACAACATAATGAATATAAAAAGTTAGATAAAATTATAAATTATCAAAAACTTGTAAACCAACAAACAATTATATTAGAGTTAATAAAAAAGAAGTTAAAAAATTCAATATAATAATTTGATAAATTAGGAAAGTTCAACAATGTTTATTTTCCTCATAAAAAATGGCTATTTTTCATAAATGAAAAGCACGTGTAAGAAACTTATGGTTGTATAGTGAAGAGTGTAATATATAACTGATAATGATAGTTGCATTGTGAAGAAGGAGGTAATTTATAATTTGTTTCATCTTTCATATGATGGAGATGGAGGAGTATTAGAGTTTAGCCTAACTCATCCTTACAAAATCGGTTGGTAAGGTGAGGAGATTCTCTCTATACATACTCTTTCAATGCTCGCCGCATTCTTTTAGGCTTAGTGCGTGAATATTAATGGTGGGCGGCCATGGTCCGATCGATAGGCTCTGATACCATATTAGAGTTTGACCTAACTCATTTGTGAGATATTGGATCGAACTCTAGTATTGTCGAAGGGTAGCTTCTTGGTTCGACAGTTCGACAGAGTTAAGCATGAAGTCGAAGGATTGTTCACATGCTAGTGTCGAAGTGTGCATGCTGTAGTCGAAGATGGGTCTAGCATGCAGATGTCGAAGATGCTAGGGTTGTTAGCATGTTAAATTAGGTTTTAGTGCTTAAACCCTAATTTGTTAAGTTAGCTTGTTTATTAAGTTGGCTTGTGTAATGGGCCTTGCTGAAAAAGCCCATTAGTTAGTATGTTAGGTTTTATTATAAATAGCATACTAGTCTCTCATCATTGCTAAGCTGCAAATCCTAATTTAGGGTGAGAGAGGTTATTTGTTATTCTTGTAAACTTGTAATCTTGTTTTAAGAGAAAGTGAAAGAATAGCAGTTATAACCAATTCTTGTGTTCTTATTCTCTTCCCTAATTCCCTATTATACTTTGTTATTGGTATCGTTTTTCACAACAAATTGGTGCGGTGAGCGTGGAGAAGATGCCTTCAACAAAGTATGAGATTGAAAAGTTCACCGGAGTGAATGATTTCGGTCTGTGGCGCTTGAAGATGAAAGCCCTACTGGTTCAGCAGGGTTGTTTGGAAGCGTTGAAGGGAGAGGCAGCCATGAATGCTGCATTAACGGCAGCGGAGAAGACAACTATGATCGAGAAAGCACACAGCGCAATTCTGTTGAGCCTTGGTGATAAGGTTCTCCGGCAGGTATCAAAGGAGACGACGGCATCAGGGTTATGGGTGAAACTTGAAAGTTTGTATATGACCAAATCGCTGGTAAATCGACTCTACCTGAAGCAAGCTTTGTATTCATTCAAGATGATTGAAGACAAAGTATTGGCTGAGCAGTTGGATATGTTCAACAAGCTGATTCTTGATCTTGAAAATATTGATGTGAAGATCGATGATGAAGATCAAGCGCTGTTACTATTGTGCGCTTTGCCTCGATCACATGCTCACTTCAAAGAAACTCTCTTGTATGGAAGGGAGTCCCTGACGTTTGAAGAAGTTCAATCAGCCTTGTACTCTAAGGACTTGAATGAACGAAAGGAGCATAAACCTTCGACTGTTGGCGAAGGTTTGGCCGTTAAAGGAAAACTCTTACGAAAGGATGGTAAGTTCGACAAGAAGAAAGGCAAAAGCCAGTCGAAGACTTACAGTGGCGAAGCATCTGGCATTCGATGCTACCATTGTAAGAAGGAGGGTCACACAAGAAAGGTGTGCCCTGAACGCTTGAAATATCATGGAGGTAAGGATAATGGCAACGCTGCCATTGTTCAAGATGATTTCGAATCATCTGATGTTCTTGTGGTTTCAAGCAGTGACTCTAAGAAGGAGTGGATTATGGATTCAGGTTGCACTTGGCACATGACTCCAAACAAAGACTTGTTCGAGGAATTATGTGATCAAGATGGTGGATCAGTATTACTGGGAAACAACAAGGCTTGCAAGATTGCAGGTGTTGGAGCTGTGAGATTCAAGCTCCATGATGAGTCAATAAAGTTGTTGACTGAAGTCAGGTATGTTCCTGATTTGAAGAGAAATTTGCTTTCTCTTGGTGAATTCGACAAGAAAGGATATGTTTTCCAAGGAGAGAAAAGTATCCTAAGAGTCATGAAGGGTTCGAAGGAAGTCTTGAGAGGCGTGAAGAAACAAGGCTTGTATACCCTTGAGGCTGAAGTTGTAAGTGGTTCGACAAATGTTGCATCCACGAAACCTTTGTCGAAAACTGAAATCTGGCACATGAGATTGGGCCATGTCAGTGAAAGGGGTCTGGTCGAATTAGGGAAACAAAATCTGCTTGGTGGAGACAAAGTCGAAAAGCTGAAGTTTTGTGAACCCTGTGTACTTGGAAAATCTTGCAGAGTGAAGTTCAACAAAGGCAAATCAAGAACACATGGATCCCTTGATTACATCCATGCTGATCTTTGGGGGCCTGCAAGGTGTGCATCACATTCTGGGGCAAGGTATTTCCTATCCATAGTAGATGATTATTCCAGAAAATTATGGGTATTCATCCAGAAGACTAAGGATGAAACGTTTGAGAATTTCAAAAGTTGGAAGACTCTGGTTGAAAATCAGACTGGCAGAAAGGTCAAGAGGTTGAGAACCGACAATGGCCTTGAATTTTGCAATGAGGCATTCGACAATTTTTGTGCTACCTCTGGTATTGCAAGGCATAGAACTACTGCAGGTACTCCACAACAAAATGGTTTGGCTGAAAGGTTTAATCGAACTATTTTGGAGAGAGTTAGATGTATGTTGACTAGTGCGGGGTTAAAGAAGGTGTTCTGGGCTGAGGCTGTTGCGACAGCAACATATCTGATAAACAGATGTCCTTCGACAGCGTTAGATATGAAGACACCTGAAGAAGTTTGGTCGGGACATCCACCAGATCTCGACAAACTGAGAGTATTTGGCTGCATAGCCTATGCTCACATTAGGCAAGACAAGGTCGAACCTAGAGCTCTGAAATGCATGTTCATGGGATACCCAGAAGGAGTCAAAGCTTATAGGCTATGGTGCCTAGAGCCAGGTCACAGGAGGTGTATCACCAGTCGAGATGTTGTTTTCAATGAAACTGAAATGGCTTTTAAGAAAACTGATGATGTTGGTCGAAGTACAGAAACATCTGACGAAGAGCTGGAACAGGTAGAGATTCCTGTTGAGGTGGAGCATGTTGATGCTGAATTGCATGTCCCTGATGAAGTCGAAGAAGAAGCAGAAGATGCTGAGGAAGTTGAGGAAACTGACGATGACTACCTATTGTCGAGAGATAGGTCGAGAAGAGTCATCAAACCACCTCAGAGACTTGGGTATGCAGATCTTATAGCTTATGCATTAATCTCTGCCAGTGAGGTTCTTGATGATGAACCTAGAGATTATAAGGAAGTTATGAGGAGTCAAAATAAGACTGAATGGCTGAAGGCCATGGATGATGAGATGAAATCTCTTCATGATAATCACACTTGGGAACTGATCAAGAAACCTGCTGGGGCAAGGTTGGTCAGCTGTAAATGGATTTTCAAAGTTAAGGAAGGAATTGAAGGAGTGACGTCGAAAAGATATAAGGCAAGGTTAGTCGCAAGGGGTTTCACTCAGAAAGAAGGTGTCGACTTCAATGATGTGTTTTCTCCTGTTGTGAAACATAGGTCCATTCGAATGCTGCTTGCCATGGTGGCACAGTTCGATCTTGAACTGGAACAGATGGATGTGAAAACTGCGTTCTTGTATGGTGATCTAGATGAAACGATCCTGATGAGGCAACCTGAAGGGTATGTCGAAAAGGGGAAGGATGATTATGTGTGTAAGTTAAAGAGATCCTTGTATGGGCTGAAACAATCTCCTCGACAGTGGAATAGAAGATTCGACAAGTTCATGGCACGCATAAGTTTCATTAGAAGTCAGTTCGACCACTGTGTTTACTTCAGATTTCGACCTGGTAATTCATTTGTTATTTTGTTGCTTTATGTGGATGATATTCTCATAGCAAGCAACAGTGTTGAAGATGTGATGAGGGTGAAGGCTGAACTCAATAAGGAGTTCGATATGAAGGATCTGGGAGCTGCTTCCAGGATTCTTGGAATTGACATTCGAAGAGATAGAAAGAAGTCGAAGTTATGCCTATCTCAAGAGGCATATCTATGGAAGATTCTTGAAAAGTTTGGTATGTCGAATTCGAAGCCAGTTGTGACTCCAAC
Organism: Vicia villosa; assembly: GCF_029867415.1. NCBI lineage: Eukaryota > Viridiplantae > Streptophyta > Magnoliopsida > Fabales > Fabaceae > Vicia > Vicia villosa. The sequence goes on from NW_026705345.1 coordinate 48,497, forward strand.
AAACCCTCAATTCAAGCTGAGTATTGATCAGTGTCCCAGTACTGATGTGGAAAGAGCCTATATGAATAGCATCCCATATGCTAATATAGTTGGTTCTTTGATGTATGCTATGGTTTGTACTAGACCCGACATAGCATACGCAGTAAGTCTTGTAAGCAGGTACATGGCAAATCCTGGAAAGGCTCACTGGCAAGCATTGAAGTGGATTTTAAGGTACATAAATGGGTCTCTGAATAGAGTCCTAATTTATGGTGGAGCCTTGGGTGAAGATAGTAAAGCAGTAATAGAAGGATATGTCGACTCTGATTATGCAGGTTGTATGGATTCCAGAAAATCTATTTCTGGATATGTTTTCACTATGTTTGGCACTGCAATTAGTTGGAAAGCAACACTTCAGAAGGTTGTTGCTCTATCAACCACTGAAGCGGAGTATATTGCCCTAACTGAAGCTGTGAAAGAAGCATTGTGGCTTGAAGGTTTTGCGAAGGAGCTGAAACTTCAAGGTCGAGGTATCACTGTTAAATGTGATAGTCAAAGTGCAATACACCTGTCGAAGAATTCAGCCTATCATGAGCGAACTAAGCATATTGATGTGAGGCTGCATTTCGTCAGAGGAGTAATCGAGCGTGGAGAAGTCCAAGTGCTGAAGGTTTCGACTGAAGACAATGCTGCTGATATGATCACCAAGACATTGCCGAGTTGCAAGTTTTTCCACTGTATGCAGTTGATAAAGCTGCATGAAGAAAGCTAGTTTGTTCCTTGACGTTGTAGAGTTAGGTCCAAGGTGGAGATTTGTGAGATATTGGATCGAACTCTAGTATTGTCGAAGGGTAGCTTCTTGGTTCGACAGTTCGACAGAGTTAAGCATGAAGTCGAAGGATTGTTCACATGCTAGTGTCGAAGTGTGCATGCTGTAGTCGAAGATGGGTCTAGCATGCAGATGTCGAAGATGCTAGGGTTGTTAGCATGTTAAATTAGGTTTTAGTGCTTAAACCCTAATTTGTTAAGTTAGCTTGTTTATTAAGTTGGCTTGTGTAATGGGCCTTGCTGAAAAAGCCCATTAGTTAGTATGTTAGGTTTTATTATAAATAGCATACTAGTCTCTCATCATTGCTAAGCTGCAAATCCTAATTTAGGGTGAGAGAGGTTATTTGTTATTCTTGTAAACTTGTAATCTTGTTTTAAGAGAAAGTGAAAGAATAGCAGTTATAACCAATTCTTGTGTTCTTATTCTCTTCCCTAATTCCCTATTATACTTTGTTATTGGTATCGTTTTTCACAACATCATTCTTACAAAACCGGTCGGTAAGGTGAGGAGATTCTCTCTATATATACTCTTTCAATGCTCTATCTCCAACCAATGTGAGACTTTAGGATCTTCCTAATAAGGAGATACATATATTTGAAAAGAAAATTGAGAGTTATAACTTTCCACTAATGAGTTGTAATAGAGGTTTATTGATTTATTTTAATTATTAATTAAATTGATTTTTAATAATTGTTTA
>NW_026705346.1:600000-786765 GCF_029867415.1 Vicia villosa
AACATCACTTCATGCTAGATTTGTATCAGAACATTGTTGAATGTACCAGAGCATCATTTGAGCATCTCTACATCCTGAAATGTTACAGAACAGAAACTAAACGACAAAAGTCAGCATGAACGAGTTAGAACATAAAATGTATATTCAAATACATGATATGTATCAGAGCCAAATGTATCAGAGCATTTTAGGCTAAAAACATGTATCAGAGCAAATAATGTATCAGAGCCATAACATTATGTGTATCAGGGCAAATAGAATTTTGTCAGAACAGGAATGTTCAAATTCTATTATCAGTGCTTCTGATTCATTCTTCTTTCTTGCTTCTGATCTCTGAAGCTTGACAGCACTCAGCTTGCTTCAGTTTCAATGGTTTTGCTTCTAGTGTTTGCTTTGAAGATTCACTTCACTTCTTTGTACCTGCAAAACACTTAAACCATATAGAACTTGCAGTTCTTGTTAGTGAATGCAACTGATTAAATCAAATCATTTATCACAGTATTTCTCCCCCTTTTTTGTCATATCATCAAAAAAAATAGAAAAGATTCAGATGAATAAAACAGAACACATGGAGGAAGAAAATGATTTCATTAAGGTTCAACCAATGGGTACAGAAGTACAAGATGAAAAAATCAGATGCACAGAAACAAAACAGATGCAAAGAAAAGAAAGAAACAACATAGACTCAATCTAAGATGGCCCTAGTCTTGACAAGATCTTGGCCAGCATCTGTTTGACATCATTGTTGTGTTCTTCTTGCCTCTCAATGAAAGCATCATACTTCTCATTGAGTGAACTTTGCTCATCCTGTCTCCTCTGAATCGCTTCTAGAGTCCTTGCAAGACGAGAAGGTTCATCAAGAGAAGTTTCACCGCTTTCAACCACAGGAATGACATGTTGATCTGCAGCTTCCATAGAAGTATCATTTGCTGGGATATCCTCAACAGGGTCTGATTTAGCAACATGATCTTCAGCATCTGCTTCTTGCATAGAAGCATCTCCATACTCTGCAGCAGGAATTTCAGAGTCTCCATTCTCTAGAGCCTGAAGAATGGCAGCTAAATTCCTTGGAGCAGAGGGACCTTCTACTTCTGGTGGGTCAACAACTTCTGGAATGACCAAGCTAGGGTCTTTCTTAGAAGGGTTTTCCCTCAGAAAGTCAAATAAGGTCTTGAAGTCTCCAAGCAGAACAGGATACTCAGGAATCCAGATAACCATGTCCCTGCATGGGTTTCCTTCCATTGCAGCAGTCAGTCTCAATACTTCCAATTCATCCACAAAGGGTTTCTCTTCCAAAAGATATCTTCCTTTGAGGCGAGCAAACCAGAAGTCTTCATAATTCCTCAGAATTCCACGAGGCCTTGGAGCAGCAGCTACACAGGCTTCTTGAAGTTCTAAAAACAGAGCATCTGATTTTCTGCGAAAAATTCTCCAGAAGTTCCGCATAGCAACATCATTTAATCCAGAACTTTCAGCAATTCTGAGAGAATCTAAGGTACTTCTGAGATTCTTCTTTATGTTTTCAAAAACTACACCAATAGAATATTCAGGGCTGGATTTTATTTGGGTTTTTGAAAAAGCAGGGTTGGAGATGAAGTATGGAAGAGGTTCTCTATCCAACCTATAAGAAGATTCTGCTTCAGTATCAGAATCTAACACTACCACTTCAGCTTCAGGACGAGGCTTGGGAGTGTAGTTGCAATCACGGAGCAGTTGCTCATGTGATGCAGAGGTTGGAAAAGGAGAATCACAAGGATTGTTTTGAGAGGTGGAGGGAGTATGTTCAAGAGTGGTATTGGGAGAAGGTTGAGATGGAAAGAGAGTTTGAAGGGGTTGTATGTTCAGAACAAGATTGTCAACAGCTTGGTCAGAGACAAGATTAGTGGAGGGTGAGGGAGACGGAATGGATTGAGGAGATGGTGGAGATTTTGTGAAGGGAAAAAGTGAGGGAGGAGAAGAATTGGATTTGTTTGCATGTGAAGAAGGAATGGGTATAGGGGAAGATGGTGGTGTAAGAATACGAACAACAACGGGTGATTCTGATGAGGCCTTTTCTGGTTCAGGGGTAGGTACAATCTCTATTGGTGTAGCTTCTGAACAAACAACAGGAACAGAAATAGGTTCAGAAATGCATATACCTTTTGAACCCTTCAGAAGCGCTTTGGTCACATCCTCCATTTTCTTCAGCTTTTTACTCTTTGGCTCTTGAATAATCTTTGCTTTGCCTTTAGAAATTTCTTTCCTTCTGACATAAGCCTGAACTTCTTGTTGGTTTTCAACTTCTTGAGGGATATTGTCTTCATCAGAGCTTTGAATAATCATCTTCCTCTTCTTGGTTATCTTCTTTTCAACAGCTTCAACTATCTCCTCATTTTTGTTTGACTTCTTCTTCTTTTTCTCTTTCTCAAAGTCATCAGATACGGCCTTAACAACATTTGCAATCACCTTTTTAGAAGCCTCTTGTTTCTTAGAGACAGCAGAAGGATAATCATGCTTTCTTTTAGTCCTTTCTTCCCTCTTGCGATTCACTTTGAAAGGGACACCTTTGTCTTGATCTTTAAAGCTCTTATTCTCTTCAAGAGATTTTAGATAAACAGTTTTGACTTCAGGTACCTCACTATTGAAGAAGGTTTCAAAGTCATCCAGAACTGGTTCTCTTATGGTTCTTGTTCCAGCTAGAGGTTCAGGAACCTTGAGAAAGGTGTCAATGATTTTCATCTTCTTTAAAGAGAAGGCATTCAGACAAGATCCAGTGGTGACAGCAAGATCTTTGATGATACCTTCAGACTCCAGACTTTCAACAATCTTGGAATGTATCAGAAGGTTTGTAATAATCCTACCAAAAGGAATGGTTGTTCCAGCATTTTCCTTTCTGAAAGCATTCCTGGAATCCTTTACTGCTTTCCACATATGGTTGAAGATAATGTAGATCGCATCAACCTTCTTCTGAGTGGCAATGCAATAGAGAACATACCTTTGATCATTACTGATGAAATCCGAGGCATGAGTTGATTTCCTATGATAGAAACACCCGAGAAGGATCTTTGTCCAGATTCTGTAGATATCTCTCAAGTTCTTAACATGTGTAGTTTTCTTGACATTTTTATAGAGAGTGGATAGAATATCATCCACATCTTCTCTTTGATCAGACTCAAAAACCCCTTCAGGATTTTTCAGGTCAAACATCACTCTTAGGATGTTTTCAGTAACAACAACAGACTTTCCATGGACGAAGGAGAGTATAGCTTTCGGTGCAACCACAGCATGTACCCAGAATTCTTTGACAAGATCCGGATAAACAGGGCCGACGAACTCAGCAAACAACGAGGTCCATCCTTGAAAGATGATGTCTTCTTTAAGATGAAATTGATTTTCTTCAAGGTTATCAAAGTCGACCATGAGTTCACACAAAACTTCCAATTTATCTTTGGGGATGGAGCATGCAACAACAGGGGTGAGTTCCTGGTGTGTTTCATCGTGCATATGAAGAAGAGTAGATGAACCAGCAAAATGAGATGAAGAAGCAGCCATTGATGCAGAATGAACGAAAACGAGCAAGAGAAACGAACTAGGTTTTCGATTAGGGTTTTTAGAAAAACGGCTAAAAACTTTTCAAACGAGAGAATGCAAGAAGAGAGAGAGAGACAAAGGAGCGAAAAAGATGTATGATATGATTTGAAAAGCATATATAGGGACAAAAAAATTGAACAGTTCCAGAATCAAAGGAAATCAATTTTATTAAATGATGAATGACGTGAGGAGAGAGAACGTGGTAAATGAAGTAATTTAAAAACAGTTACCTAGGTCGGCGTCTTTTCAACTGCACGCTTTGTACAAACCGTACAGACACGTGTTCATCATTAGATAAAAGATGACAGCTGTATTAAGAACAGACTTTACGCCTTCAGATTCTGATCACTGCTTCTGAGTTGATCAAGTTTCTCTTCTGGAAATACTCCTTCTGAAGTGTGCTGATATAAGTCTGAATGATCTTCTGATCCATTACTTCTGATATACACAGCTTCTGGAGGTTTACTTCATTGATCTGCAGCTTCTGATAAGACAAAACTGTATCTGACAATAATTCTTAAGCTCTTTGTTTTATCAGAAACAAGTTTATCATCAAAACAGATGTTTGTTGATTTGTCCACAATCAATGTTTCAATGTTGTATATTCTGTAGCATCAAGAATGAAACATCAAAGCTTTAGAGACAAACCAAAAACAGATGGTTCCAAGACTAATACACTTTCTTTTCTGAGATCCTACACACATAGTTTCTTCAACAGATTTAAGAACCAGAACTTGAAAGACAATCTTTCTTCCCTTCAAGTGTTGAGACCAACTTGAATCCAGGCGTTAAGTCATGTTGAATGATGTCTTCTTTGTTATCAAGAGAATCTGCAAAAGAAACAATCCTTTTCTTTGGTACCCACATCTTCTTGGGTCCTTTCTTGTTAGATTTTCTCAAGTTCTGATTGAACTTGGGTTTAACATTGTAAGCAATAGGAGGAACAGCATGATAATTCTTAATGTGAGTTTCATGATATTTCCTAGGTTGTGTCACATGCTTCTTAGTGTGTGTAATGTGAAAACTTTGTGCATGTGAAGTGTGCCTAATATCATGTGAGTGGCCATACTTGAACTGATCATACAATGGTTTGTATGTAATTTTCATTTCATCAACAGGTTCAAGTTTGTATGGGGTTTCACCCTCATAACCAATGCCAACTCTTTTGTTTCCAGACACAGCATATATCATAGAAGCTAGCTGACTTCTGCCAATACTTCTAGATAAGAACTTTCTGAAACTTAAATCATATTCTTTCAGAATATGGTTCAGACTAGGAGTGGATTTTTCTGAATCAGAAGGAGATCCAACATTATTGGATAGTTTTAAAAGTTTTTCTTTTAATTCAGAATTCTCCAACTCAAGCTTCTTTGTTTCAAATCCAAATTGCTTTTTCAGCTTTTTGTATTTGAGACTGATCTGAGACTTGAGTTCCAGAAGTTCAGTTAGACCGGAAACTAACTCATCTCTAGTAAGTTCAGAAAATACCTCTTCAGAATCTGATTCTGATGTAGATTCTGATCCGTCATCTTCTGTCGCCATCAGCGCACAGTTGGCCTGCTCATCTTCTGAATCATCTTCTGACTCATCCCAGGTTGCCATAAGACCTTTCTTCTTATGAAACTTTTTCTTGGGACTTTCCTTCTGAAGATTTGGACATTCATTCTTGTAGTGTCCAGGCTCATTGCATTCATAGCACATGACCTTCTTCTTGTCAAATCTTCTTTCATCAGAAGATTCTCCACGTTCAAATTTCCTTGAACTTCTGAAGCCTCTGAACTTCCTTTGCTTGGTCTTCCAGAGTTGGTTTAGCCTTCTGGAAATCATGGACAGTTCATCTTCTTCTTCAGATTCTGATTCTTCAGGATCTTCTTCTCTAGCCTGAAAAGCGTTAGTGCATTTCTTGATATTAGATTTTAATGCAATAGACTTACCTTTCTTTTGAGGCTCATTTGCGTCCAGCTCAATCTCATGGCTTCTCAAGGCACTGATAAGTTCTTCCAGAGAAACTTCATTCAGATTCTTCGCAATCTTGAATGCAGTCACCATCGGACCCCATCTTTTGGGTAAGCTTCTGATGATCTTCTTTACATGATCAGCCTTGGTGTATCCTTTGTCAAGAACTCTCAATCCAGCAGTCAGAGTTTGAAATCTCGAAAACATCTTTTCAATGTCTTCATCATCCTCCATCTTGAAGGCTTCATACTTCTGGATTAAGGCAAGAGCTTTTGTCTCCTTGACTTGAGCATTTCCTTCATGAGTCATTTTCAAGGACTCATATATGTCATAGGCCGTTTCCCTGTTAGATATCTTCTCATACTCAGCATGAGAGATAGCATTCAGCAAAACAGTTCTACATTTATGATGATTCCTGAAAAGCTTCTTTTGGTCATCATTCATTTCTTGCCTTGACAGCTTCACGCCTCTGGCATTTACTGGATGTTTGTAACCATCCATCAGAAGATCCCATAGATCACCATCTAGACCCAGAAAGTAACTCTCCAGTTTATCTTTCCAGTATTCAAAGTTTTCACCATCAAATACCGGCGGTCTAGTATAACCATTGTTACCGTTGTATTGCTCAGCAGAGCCAGATGTAGATGCAGGTGTAGGTATAGTCCTTTCACTTTCATCAACCATCTTTTAAATGAAGCGTTTTTCTCTTCCTGAATCTTTTCTAAACACGGTTAAGTGCTTGCACCTTAGAACCGGCGCTCTGATGCCAATTGAAGGATAGAAAAACACTTAGAAAGGGGGGGATTGAATAAGTGTGACTTAAAAACTTGAGCGATAAAAATAAAATGCACAATTATTTTTATCCTGGTTCGCTGTTAACGAAGCTACTCCAGTCCACCCCCGCAGAGATGATTTACCTCAACTGAGGATTTAATCCACTAATCGCACGGATTACAATGGTTTTCCACTTAGCCGCAACTAAGTCTTCCAGAGTCTTCTGATCACAACCTGATCACTCCAGGAACAACTGCTTAGTTCACTCCTAAGACTTTTCTAGAGTCTACTGATCAACACGATCACTCTAGGCTTAGTTCACTCCTAAGACTTTCTGCTCAGCCAACTGCCAAGACTTCCTGCTCAGCCAACTGCCAAGACTTCCTGCTCAGCTAACTGCTAAGACTTCCTAGAGTATACTGATCAACTGATCACTCTAGTTCCTTACAACTTAATGTAATCTATTCAAGAGTTTACAAATGCTTCTTAAAAGCGATAATCACAACTGTGATATTTCTCTTACAATTTAAGCTTAATCTCACTAAGATATTACAACAGCAATGTAGTGAGCTTTGATGAAGATGAAGATTCTGAGTTTTGATTTGAACAGAGTTTCAGCAAGTGAATTTGAATTGTATTGGTGCGAAAATCGTTGACCTTGCTTCTCATCAGAACTTCATATTTATAGGCGTTGAGAAGATGACCGTTGAATGCATTTAATGCTTTGCGTGTTCCGTACAGCTTTGCATTTAATGTTATACGCTTTTGTCAACTACCTCGAGCCTTGTTCACGCTGTGTCTACTGACGTAGCCTTTAGTAGCTTTAACGTTCCTTTTGTCAGTCAGCGTAGTCTGCCACGTGTACTTCCTTCTGATCTGATGTTTGTGAATACGACGTTTGAATATCATCAGAGTCAAACAGCTTGGTGCACAGCATCTTCTGATCTTCTGACCTTGAAGTGCTTCTGAGCGTGATACCATCTTCTGATCTTCAGTGCTTCTGATCTCATGTTCTTCTGATGCTTCCATAGACCCATGTTCTGATTCTGCTTCGACCATCTTCTGATGTCTTGCCAGACCATGTTCTGATGTTGCATGCTGAACCATTTGAGACACATCTTCTGAGCGCTGAATTATGCGTACTCTTTATATATATTTCCTGAAAGGGAAATTGCATTGGATTAGAGTACCATATTATCTTAAGCAAAATTCATATTATTGTTATCATCAAAACTAAGATAATTGATAAGAACAAATCTTGTTCTAACAGACATGACACTAATGATTGTTGGCCATTGAAGAACAAGATCTAGGATATGATCGACGCTGGAGAAATCGAGTTCGACTCTCCTGCAACCATGCCTAATCACAACAAGAGTGCTAATACTGTGGATGGCCAGAAGGGTGGACTTTAAGATCATTAGTTTTACTTTCAGTTGCGATTTCTTTTTCTGTTTGTTTAAACATTCGACTTATGATAAACATTATCTGTTTTAATAATCATCATCAGTGCATTGCATATGTTTGTCTTGAATAATTTATTTCGCTATCACTTATTTTAAATTATGTCTTTACTTTGCATATGTTTTGTGATATTCAAATCCTGCTAAGCTGTAAGCCTTTTAAGGGAGGATGACGAAAATGATACCGCAACCTCATACAGTATGCTTTTGAACGGACTACGTTGATGATGTACATGCATTGTTTCAATTCCTAAACAGTGGAGATATAAGGATGTTAATCCCTATTCAAACCCTTTTGAGCCAAAGAAGTAGAAGTTTATTTCTCATACAAATTAAACCCTTAATCATAACCTGGGGCAGGGTAGTTATTCAGTTAACTCAATTGTACTAATTGTTTTTTATACAAATAATGATGGGTTCCCGCAACCATTAGGTCAGGCAGTCAATATCCACCAAAAAGAAAAAGATGTTAAGTCAAAACCTATGAAGGAGACTTATCGAAAATCAAAAACATCCCGCTGACTGTAATCTCAAAATAAACAGTTCAGGCAAAAGTTAGGGATAACAAAGTCAAAAAGGAGGTTGCTAAAAATCCTCGACAAAAGAAAACATTTCAAAAGAGGTCACTACAAATCCTCGACAAAAAGAAAGTATTACCAGAAAGGATGACTGTCTGTCCAAATAAAAGTTTTGGTGCTCTAACCATCATCAAATATCAATGTTACGACTTCAAATTCTGATAGAACTTAAATGCAAAGTAAACTGAGCATAGGGTCGAAGAACACCACAAAGATGGGGATGGGCACAAATAAACTTTGAGCCTTTATTCTTTGTTTCTTAAACCGTGAACCAAGCCACGTTACAACCTTTGAAAGTCCTAATTGAAGCATGGTTAGTTTCGAAAGCATACTGTCACCAAAAAGGTATCCTGACTCCTAAAGATTTGCCATAAATGCTGAGTTGATATCATGTTTTTACAAACATCACGTTTTTACAAATATCACGCTTTTAAATCTCCTGTTTTAATGTTTTTCAAAAACTCAAGACAGACGTATGCATTGCATCTCATGAATTCATTATTAAACATATTCTGCTACATAATTTCAAATGTTAGCAACAAAAAGAATTTGCACAGGGTATGACTAATGACTCAAAGTTATCCCGACCGACAAAGATTACTCCAAGAAGCAATGTCTCCTACGTATACAAGGGGCATGGTACGTTTTGCCCAATCAATTTGGGGCAATCAAGTCAAGATTCCAATAATCTCTCAAATGCCAAACAGTCAAAGGCATACATCCAAAGTGGGTTTCAAACTATTTCCCAATCAATTTGGCGAAACCAAGTCAAGATTCCGAGAATCTATCAAGGATGCCAAAACAATCAGGGGCATGCATCCAAGTAGATCTGAAGCTACTTCCCAATCAACATGGGACATTGTCTTGGGCCTATGATCACTAGGGGCATGTCGCCCATAGTGCACGTCTCATAAAGTCCTCGCGAGGCGAATCTTTCCAAAGTCCCTACTAGCAGGGGCAAATCTATGCAAGTCCAGTTTGACATCTTGATCAATAGTCATTGGTTTGTTCCAATCAATAAGAGTCCAGAAATCGCAGTTACCATAACACTGGGGGCAACGTTCAAGACATCCATGTCTTCCCACAAAGCCGGTTTCACAGGATCATATCCCCACAGAGTAATCATTAAGAAGATATCTTCAAATGTTGTTGTCCCAACAAAGACTTAGTTCCTCAACGGAGTTTACATCTTCGGCACATCAAGATCAATCATTCAAATGGCTCTCATCCCCAAGCAGAAATCATAAATCCCCAGCTACACATCTTCAAAATAAGATCAAATATCCAAGCACAATGATACAGAGATTTATTTTCTCAGAACAACATCATTCATACATCATATACATCACATACATAAATTGCATACATTACTTCATGATAAACATACGGGTTTTGTAGGATCAAGCGCTTACTACTGCGCTAAAAGCAATTGCTATTAGTGAGGGCGCAACTTTATTTCCTTATAGTATGAGCCCTCAGGGGCTGCACCTAAACCGAGGTTTGTAAGCTATCTCTAGGCGCCATGGGTTGGGATGTTAAGCCCATTCGAATCCCTAAGGGTGACGCTGGATTTACTTATCCAACAATCTCCCCCCCCAGTGTCAGCCGGGGGGATTCAAACCCATGACCATGCTCTGATACCACTTGTAGGATCAAGCGCTTACCATTGCGCTAAAAGCAATTGCTATTAGTGAGGGCGCAACTTTATTTCCTTATAGTTTGAGCCCTCAGGGGCTGCACCTAAACCGAGCTTTGTAAGCTCTCTCTAGGCGCCATGGGTTGGGATGTTAAGCCCATTCGAATCCCTAAGGGTGACGCTGGATTTATTTATCCAACAGGTTTCTCATTTATTTGAAGAGACTCGTAATATAATACATGCATCATGACATTGCATATTTCTAACTTTGTTTTCAGGTTCCGCCTCGACAAGCATTCCTCTTAGATATAATCGAGCTGAAGATTCATTCTGATAAGCCTTTTACATTCCAAAACTTCATCAAATAACTTATCAACCCTAACGAGCAAGCATTCTCTATCAGATATGGTCTAATGTATGACCCGTTCCGGTATTCTCAGTCAGATATGGTCTAATGTATGACTCGTTCTGGCATTATCCTACATATATGGTCTAATGCACGACTCGTTCTGACGTCTTCCAATCAGATATGACCCAATGTATGATTCGTTCTGGTATTCCTCTTCAGACATGGTTTAATGAATAACTCGTTTTGACACCCTTCATCAGATATGGTCTAATGTATGGCTCGTTCTGATATTCCTCTTCAGATATGGTTTAATGAATAACTCATTCTGATATCCTTCATCAGATATGGTCTAATGTATGGCTCGTTCTGATATTCCTCTTCAGATATGGTCTAATGAATGACTCGTTCTGACATCCTTCAATAGATATGGTCTAATGAATGACTCGTTCTGACATCCTTCAACAGATATGGTCTAAATGTACAACTCATTCTGACATCCTTCAATATATATGGTCTATTCGCTCTGACGTCCTCTATCACATATGGTCTAATGTATGACCCGTTACGGTATTCTATTTCCAAAGATCTAATTCAGTTGCTACAAATGGTGTTGACTCGATCAACACTCAAAGATCTAATTCTATCATCACGAACGGTGTAGACACGATCATCTTTCCAAGGTCTAACGTACGGTGCTGACACGATCAACATTGAAAGATCTAATTATCTCATCACGAACGGTGCTGACACGATCAACCTCCCACAAATACTTCTCAATATAAAGGATCCAATCTAACGTACGACTCATCCTAGGAAACAACCTGACGTACGGTGTATTCTGACAACTATCAACACAAGTGGATCCGGTCTAACGTACGACCCATCCTTCAGCCTAACGTACGACTTTCCAAACATTTATCAAACGCAAGTTGGATCCGGTCTAACGTATGACCCATCCTTCAGCCTAACGCACGGCTTTCCAGACATTTATCAAATGCAAATTGGATCTGGTCTAATGCAAGACTCATCCTCCAGCCTAACGCACGGCTTCCCAGACATTTATCAAATGCAAATTGGATCTGTTCTAACGCACGACCTAGCCTCCAGCCTAACGCACGACTTTCCATATGTCTACTGATGCAAATTGGATTCGGTCTAACGCACGACCCATCCTTCAGCCTAACGTACGACTTACTTTGACACTTATAGCAGATTCAGTCTAACATACGACTCGTCCTAAGTATATCCTCCAAATACGGTCTAACGTATGACGTATTCTAACACCCAAATCTATCAAAGCTGGATGGCATCTTTAAGCCCATCACAATCAAATCCCAAATATCCGGATGGCATCTCTAAGCCCGTCCCCGATGGTACAAATTTCTAAGTATTCTAGTGTTCAATCCTCTTCCACCTTCAGATATCGACTGACACACAAACCACTCTACAACTTCAGCTTTAAGATAATTGAATAGGGGAAGCTGTCATATCCCAAAATTTGCCCATCTAATTTCTCTTAAATCAAACTCATATTAAAGTTCAAGGCCCAAAGACACCCTTCCTAAATAATCGCTCAAGGAACTAGGTTTTGTGTTTTTCTGAAGAAAATCAATGGATAAAAGGCCCCAATGCATCTCATATGGCTTATGATGTTTCAAACTATCTCCATGACAAAATTCAGGTCTCAATTCAAAGGACTAGTCACTCAGTTGCTCAGAAAGTCAACAATCGACTAGTTTGACCTAAAAGTCAACTGTGGTCAAAGTACAGTCAAAAATCCTGATTTTTTGTCAACAACCTTATTGTGAAGTATCACTCACCATTTGATCAAGGACTGATCATGGTTCATCAAGAAAAGATCAGAAATCAACAATATAAAAAGTTTCTAAATTAGGGTTTCTTAGGAGAAAGTAAACTGAATTTTGATCAGCCATAACTCCTACATGGAACATCAGAAATTTCCCATCCAAAGCTCATTTTGAAGGAAATTGAATTCTCTGCAACTTTGTCTCTCACATGCCAAGTCTAAAAATGCTCCATTTGAGAGATATGACTCAAAAGATTATAGGTCCTTTTCAAAGGTCAACCAAAAGTCATCTTTTTCAAAAGAGCACACAAGGAGCATGGAAAATTATTTTGACATGGGACCAAAAACATTGGTTAGAGGACTCTTCAAGGTTTCTAAAAAGTCCTGGAACTCCTCCGTATCTTAACATTTGAGGGAGATATGCCTTGTTAAAATTGGACAATTTTAAAGGAAAAAATGTAAAGTAAAAGGCTTCAAAATGGATCTTTTTGCAAACAAGTCCAATCCTTTTTGGCCCAATCTCCGTCCTCATGATATGTAGAGCCCAAAGTCCAATTGCCACGAAATTAAATGATTTACTTGATTTATTATGATTATTTTTATTCATTTAAAATGATTAAAATTAAGTAAATCAAAGAAAAATCAAGTATATGGCAAGAGATACTCTAAGGATCAAATTCAATCATCATTTAAGTGATGTTGTCGCTATAATTTCATGCAAGGCAATATTGAGAGGAAAAGATGGAGATTGGACTAAAATTAGAAAGTTTCAAGAATGATTTCCAATCAAATACCAAGGGCATGATTCAATATGATTTGATCCAATTATAATGACCTAATGCACTCTCTATAAGTATAGAAACACACTTTAATGCAAGGGGGACGAAAAAATAAGGATTGCAGGCTCTAAGATACCATAACCGAGTTCATACAAATTAGGGAAAAATCAATAATCGTTCTTGATTTTGCAGGTTGATATAGAGCGTTTTAAGGATCCAAACATATTCCTGAGGTATCAGTGAACGTTCTCCAATCGGTTTCAAGCTTTGAAGCATCAATATCGCTCCCTTACACCTCACGGTTTGATCAATTTTTTCTTAAATCAATCACAACATTCCATGCAATTTGAATGAATTTTGGTTATGTATTTGTGTTCATCGTGAGGTTATGGTTGATTCTGGAAGTTTAATTATATTTATATGCTTGTATGAGTTATCCGCCATTGCCAAGGTTTAGGAGATTAAAAGAGGGATTTTGGTGTTAGGAAAAATCAGAAGCAATTGCAGGTATCATCTTGTTCGTGAGACTTGGACGATCACGTCTAGACCCTCGCGAAAAATTTATATTGCACGTATGAGATTTTGGTAATGGCAGGTGCTATGGCAACGCTTTTCAAACCCTAGGTAAAAGTCTTTTACCTAAGACGACGGTTGGGAGGTTAGAGACGATGACGCGTCACCCCCTAGTGGTTAGAAAGCGCGCGCGTTGATTTTTTAAAGACAATCAGATCCAGCGCTTCTCAAACTCGTGGGTGCGATGCACTCTCGCATTGTTAACCATCCGATCAAGCCCATATTAGATTCATGACCTCAGACCTGCAGGCGTACCATGTTCCTGATGCGCTGCATCACACCAGATCAAAAGTTAAGAATTTATGAATTTTTTGTATTTTTAACTAAACAACTTATTTTATTTTTATTTTGATATATATATATATATATATATATATATATATATATATATATATATATATATATATATATATATATATATGGTTTTAAATAATAAAAAAAATCCTCTTATTTATTTTTCTTAACAAAAGTTATTTCAAACTTCTTATTTTACAAAAAAATATCAAAATAAAATATATTTATTTTAAATATTAACCATTTTATTTTTTTCTTTAAATTGATTGAATTTGTTTAAATTACTTATTTAATTATTAATTTTTATTCATTGATTAAAAAATATATATTAGGGTTAGATATTTAATCGAAACTTTATTTTCACCGATTTAATAAATTAGGTTGAAAACCAATAATTAATTAATATGATTTTATTTATTCTATTAACCATGATTAACTTGTGCCCTAATCTGGGTTTGCGAAGATCATGCCTGCACTGAGAATTTTCTCTTTTTTGTGCAGTTTTTCAGGGTTATCATCAGGGTTCGTCCGACTACGCGCCTTACCGATCAAAAGCTAAGTTCTAATCTTTTCTCTCTTTATTTTAACATCTGTTATTTCACCCCTTCTGATTGAATTAGTATTTACTTTTAAATGCGAATGAACTGCTCCTACACTCACCCTTTGCGGTTTATCTTTCCTTTTCCAATTTTCAGGTTAACCAACCAGTCAAAGCTCAAATGTTCGGTAACCCTAAAAATTGTTCTCTTTTATTTAATTATTACTTGTGTCAGACTTATTGCGCTGTTGGGGCTTCTGTTCTTATTTTTTTTCTCCCCAATCCCCATGGCTTATTATGTAACTGTTTCTGGTTTGTATTGCTTGACCTTGAATGCACTTAACACCGTATATATAAACTGCATGGTTAGAATCACTTAAATACAAGATAATATAACTGAATCTGGTCACGTGATTGTTGCACCCACGCACCTTTTATGGTATCTCTCTTGTTGCCAGTTGCCAGTTGCTTGTTTCCTGTTGCCTTGTGTTTTTCAGTGGAGAATAGCCAAGTCCCTCAACAATGTTGCCCTCGATTCATTCTTAAGATCATAGGTCCCAATGATGCTCCCTTCGATTCGCTAATATGATCTCATCCCTCAAATTTGCCTACGAAGTGCTGAGGTATCCTCCGGTTACCTAAAAGTAAATGGCTATTCTGATCCTTCCCTTTGACTACTTGTCCCTCTATGGCAGGGACAGTCTTGTGGCGAACGATGATTCGACGACCCTTTAACCTCCAAATAAAAGGACTTCCCTACCCTCCCATGGTATGGATAGACCTGAAAGGCTAAAAGAACATTTTTTTATCTAACTAGATAATTTTCCCTTAATTGCTTTGCTCTGGTTTAAAAATCTTTTTATTACACTTCTTCTTAAAAAACTTCAATAAGGCTACGCTCATTTACGATCTAAAGTCTTTATTCTTCTTCTTCTACATTTCTAAACTTTTGGTTTCAAAACTAAAGAGCAAAGCAATTAAGAGCCCGTGAAAAACCATGGATGCAAAGGGTGATTTACACCTGCCCTTTGTATAAATTACCCCCTGAACTCAGTTTTCTTTTAAAAAGGTTTTTCTGTTCTTTTAGCCTTTCTGTTAATTTGGATAAAATAAAAGTCGGTGGCGACTCTTGTTATCCGCGACATTTCTTTAAAGTCAGTTAACCGTATTACAAATATGATCTAAATTGTAGCTCACATGTGTCAGATTCCCTGAGCACAAATAGAAGAAACAAAGACAATAATTTGTGTCAATTTGACATGTTGAACAAACTTTAATTAACAAAGACGTTATTTGATGCTCTTCTTAGAAGTCTTTGATATATGAATTCTGGAATCAGAGCTTCCTCAAGAGAAACACAGATAGCTCAGTATTGCAAGAACATAATTGTCATTAAAATGTGTTAAAGAGTAATGATACTTGCATTAGATCGAGTGTTGTAACATGTTCAGAAGAAAAATTCTGAAGATGCTAGAATGAAGAAATCCTCTGAAGAAAGTCAGAAGATCCAAAGTTTAATTCAACTTGAGTCAAAATCAAAATGTTGAGCACTTAGATAAAGAATCACGATGAAGATTTCAAACTCTCAAAGGTATGATTTCTTTCTATAACTTATTAAATTCTTTGATATGAATACATCTAAACGCTAGTAGGTGTCTTACACAAAAGTATAAGCTTTCTTGAAAAATGGGGAAATAATCTCACGTAAATGTGTGATGATAGTTTTCTTTAGAGATTCTATGCTCAATATCTTTATGTTTGTCAGATTTTTGTTTTTCCTTTCTGAATGATCGTTTATTTAAGGCTTAAATGCACTTTTAGTCCTTGTAAATTAGCGAGTTTATTATTTTTGTCCCTATAAGTTTTATTTTTGGGTCTGAGTCCCTATATTTCAATTTCGCGTTCGTTTTAGTCCTTAAAATCAAAATCCGCAGGAAAAGTCATAGGAAAATCCGTAGGAAACCTGCAGATTTTGTTGCGAATTTTGGCTTTAGGGACTAAACCTCAAGCCAAAAGTAAGATATAGGGACTCAAACCAAAGAAAAAAACTTACAGGGACGAAAATTAAAAACTCACTAACTTACAGGGACTAAAGTGCATTTAAGACTTTATTTAATATCATATTTGTAACCTGTATTGTACCTTCTTCCTTATGAAGACTGGCTTACTCCATTCCTCTTCTGTGAAACTCTTATCTCTTATATGTCAGTGATCTATGTCACTCTTTTCATGTGGTACAACTCGCATCACCTCCCTTGGTGTTTTACCATATATATGTTTTCCTCTCATATATACTTCCTATAAAAAATTCTTTCTCTCTTTTCCTCTATGCCTCCGCTAACCCTTCGAGGGGATGAAGATCTACTTGGACTTATCATTAAGAAGAAAGTTGAAATTATGTCTGTTGAAAGTAGCATTGCTTGCAGGATCTCACATGTGTCACACACCCAAGAATGGACAAGGTATCTCGATATGTTGGAGAAACCCATCCAAAGCTTCCATGATCGACAAATTTCCTTCTCTTCATGATTTTTCATTCGAATATGAACCTCTCAGTCCTAAGAATCTTCTACCCCTTCCTAATGCATGGTTCAAGTTGCTGTTGACTAACTTCCTTGCCAAAGGGGAAATTCAAGATTTTTTGAGATATGATGATCAAGTGTTCATTTATCTTCTAATGAATGATACTCGAGTGAACCTACCTCTATCCATCTTCAACTATATGTGGAAATATATCCATGAATCTAGACACCGCATCAAGTTCTACATTCCTTATGGAAGAGTTCTATCTGAGATATTCTTTCGAGAAGGAATAGTGGACATGATCAAGGAAGTAATAGCAGAAGATGGCCCGGAAAGTTTTCATGAGTTTTGTCTGCTTAAAAACCAAGTGTGATGTCTTTAGGGATTAGAAGAATATGACTAGTCTTATTTTGTCTTGTGTGTATTTAATGTGTGTCCTTGTTGTTATAACTAACGATGTATCTGTGTGTGTGTGTGTGAAGGATAGAAAAACACTTAGAAAGGGGGCGTTTGAATAAGTGTAGCTTTAAAACTTGTTAGATAAAAACTATTTGCACAATGATTTTTATCCTGGTTCGTTGTTAACTAAACTACTCCAGTCCACCCCCTTGGAGTGACTTACCTCACCTGAGGATTTAATCCACTAATCACACGAGATTACAATGGTTTTCCACTTAGCCAACTGCTAAGTCTTCTAGAGTATACTGATCACAACTTGATCACTCTAGGAACAATTTTCTTAGATACCTTCTTGAAGGATAGAAAAACACTTAGAAAGGGGGGGGGGGTTGAATAAGTGTAGTCTGAAAACTTGAACGATAAAAACAATTTGCACAGTTATTTTTATCCTGGTTCATTGTTAACTAAACTACTCCAGTCCACCCCCACGGAGTGATTTACCTCACCTGAGGATTTAATCCACTAATCTCAACAGATTACAATCGTTTTCCACTTAGCCCACGACTAAGTCTTCTAGAGTATCCTGATCACAACCTGATCACTCTAGGAACAAATGCTTAGACACAAGCTAAGACTTTCTTAGAGTATCCTGACCACCACGTGATCACTCTAATTACAAGTGCTTAGACACAAGCTAAGACTTCCTAGAGTATCCTGATCAACACTTGATCACTCTAGTTACTTACAAATTAATGTAATCAAATAAGAGTATTACAATTGCTTCTGAAAAGCTATAATCACAACAGTGATATTTCTCTTAAGGTTTAAGCTTAATCTCACTAATATATTACAACAGCAATGTAGTGAGCTTTGATGAAGATGAAGTTTCCGAGCTTTGAGTTGAACAGCGTTTCAGCAAGTTTTTCAGAATAAGTTCGTTCAGAATTTGTAACCTTGCTTCTCATCAGAACTTCATACTAATAGGCACTTGAGAAGATGACCGTTGGGAGCATTTAATGCTTTGCGTAATCCGTACAGCATTGCATTTAATGTTTCACGCTTTTGTCAACTACCTCGAGCCTTGTTCACGCTGTGTCTACTGACGTTGCCTTTAATAGCTTCTAACGTTCCTTTTGTCAATCAGCGTAGCCTTCCATCTTGTACTTGCTTCTGATCTGATGTTTGTGTTTACAACGTTTGAATATCATCAGAGTCAAACAGCTTGGTGCAGAGCATCTTCTTGTCTTCTGACCTTGAAGTGCTTCTGAGTGTGATACCATGAGGACCTCAATGCTTCTGCTTCTGAACTCAAGTTCTTCTGATGCTTCCATAGACCCATGTTCTGATTCTGCCTTGACCATCTTCTGATGTCTTTCCAGACCATGTTCTGATGTTGCATGCTGAACCTTCTGAGTCAAAGCTTCTGAGCGCTGATTTGTGCATACTCTTTATATATTTCCTGAAAGGGAAATTGCAATGTATTAGAGTACCACATTATCTCACACAAAATTCATATCCTTGTTATCATCAAAACTAAGAATATTGATCAGAACAAATCTTGTTCTAACACTTCTAAGACTTTCTAGAGTATACTGATCAACAACCTGATCACTCTAGTTCTTACAACTTAATGTAAACAAATTATTTTAAGAGTTACAATGCTTCTTATAAAGCTATTATCACAACTGTGATTTTCTCTTAAGTTTAAGCTTAAATCTCACTAAGATATTACAACAGCAATGTAGTGAGTTTGATGATGAAGTTTGAGAGCTTTTGAATTTGACAGCGTTTCTGTATAATGCGCAAGTGTTGTGTTGAGCTTCTCATCAGAAATTCATATTTATAGGCGCTTGAGAAGATTACCGTTGGGAGCATTTAATGCTTTGCATAATCCGTACAACATTGCATTTAATGTTTCACTCTTTTGTCAACTACCTCGAGCCTTGTTTTCGCTGTGTCTACTGACGTTGCCTTTAATAGCTTCTAACGTTCCTTTTGTCAATCAGCCTAGCCTGCCAGTCTAGTGCTTGCTTCTGATATGATGTTTGTGTAAACAACGTTTGAATGTCATCAGAGTCAAACAGCTTGGTGCAGAGCATCTTCTTGTCTTCTGACCTTGAAGTGCTTCTGAGCATGATACCATGAGGACTTCAGTGCTTCTGATCTCAAACTCTTCTGATGCTTCCATAGACCCATGTTCTGATTCTGCTTGACCATCTTCTGATGTCTTGCCAGACCATGTTCTGATGTTCCATGCTGAACCTTCTGAGTCAGTGCTTCTTGCGCTGATTTTGTGCATACTATTTATATAATTCCTGAAATGGAAATTGCATAGTATTAGAGTACCACATTATCTCATACAAAATTCATATGCTTGTTATCATCAAAACTAAAAATATTGATCAGAACAAATCTTGTTCTAACATGTGCCTTTTGCTTAAATTAGTGAAGTTTTCTTTTCAATTATTTAGTAGGTTATTATGATAAATTCATCATTATTTCCTACCATAAAATAACCAGTATTTAAATATTATAAATCAAGAAAAACAATTATTCGTTAGTTTCAAATACACGCTACAATATGGCTTAGGTAAGATTTCGTACTACTAACATGTGCCAATTACCTCAGTCTTTATTAGGGGGTAGTTGTTCAAAATTCCTTTTATTGGTCAGTAATTATAAACGGGATTATTGATACATCCTTGTCCCCTAGGCTTCTCTAAACATTTATGACCTATCTTGAGAATACAACACTTACTCACGATAAATCTCTTGAGAACAATCATTCAAATCCCTCACCTTTTAGTCTATAAATAGTAGCAATCCCTTCTTCACCTCTTATCAATTTCAATCCAACCAATAGCTCTTGAACCTTTAGTGGTGCCTTAACAATGTCTGCCAAAACCTTTCTTGGAAACGAGGAAACCCTAGAAGTTATTCCAAAAAAACAACCCAATCTTTCCAGACTCAAAGACTCTGGAATGGATATAATAAGCAGTATGCAAATCCAGTCTTGGTCTGGGTACTACGCTGTATTAAGTGGTCCCATCTTTACCATAATAGTAAAAGAATTTTGGTAGTTTTCCAAAATAAGTGATGATGGCAACACTATCTGGTATGAGATCTACATACTACTTATTGCTATCTCTGTTTCCTCTATAATGGAGGTCACAAGGTGTGTTGCTTCTAGAGTCACCATTGATGACTATCAATACGAATTGAGCATGGTGGAGAAATTCAAAATACTTCATGATAGTTCGACTTTATATGAGCCAACTAACCTTGGAACCCTTCTTCTTTCTACTCGAACTTGGTTTAGATTCTCCCTTTCTAGCCTCCATCCTCAATAAAAGGCAAGGAGCACTTTGTCCCATGACAACAAAATCTTCATATATCTCCTGACTTATCACTTCAGGATAAATATCCCTAAAACCATCTTCAACCATCTGAAACACTCCATTGAAATATCAAGAGCATAATCACAATCCTACATTCCTTATGGAAGGATACTATCTGAGATAATATTTTGAGAAAAAATATGGGAAATAGTAAACAGGATTAGACCGGATCATGCACTAGTTGAGACAAGATGTCCTATGGTGGATACAATTGACGATTTTGATGATTAGTACATTGGTCTTTTGGTGTATAAAGAGTCATTGTCTTGCTCTGTTAACTAAGTCTTCTTTAGTCTAAGTCTTATATTTTGCTTTGTCATATAATGTACTCTTTTAATCTATTAATGAGATATTTGGTTGACCCCAATCTGCTAATGCATTACTATATGTAGAGATTCACTAGCCTTTTGATGATGTCAAAAAAGGGGGAGAAATATAATGATTTTGATAGATTGGAAAGAATGCAAAATTTCAAATAATAGAATATGCATTTACCTTTTACATTTGCTTGTTTGACATTTATCCAAGGAACTCTTAACAAGTTCACTAAGCATTCTAATACAGGTCATAAAATCGAAGCTTCTTATATGATCAGAATCAGATAAACTCAATACTGTTCAGAAGTTGAAAACTTTTGAAAGTTAAAGTTATCTTGACGATGTTCAGAAGATGTATCAAAAGAAAAGTTCTCTAAAATATTTTCAGAAGTCAAAGAATATCTGAAAAAATATGGATAGAAGATTAAGTTCTAAAGTCCAAATTTGATACTTCATAAGGTTCAGAAGTAATGATATTCTATCTTCATCGAGTCTGAAAAATCAGGGGGAGTTTCTCATCTGAAAGACATGTTCTCCTTCTGATGAAAAGCGTGGCCAAAACATCAGAAGCTACCAAGTTATGTTTTAGCGCTACACTGGTTCTGATGAACAGTGGCAAACCATTAAAAGAAGATTCTGAAGTTATGTTGTTCTGATACTATGCTTAAAGAAAACAAGCTCTGAAGATTTGAAGATAGAAATTCTGCTGAACAAGTCCAGATGCTAAAGGCTTATGCTCTTTTAGACCATAAGGAAGTATTCCTTATCTACTATACGTTCTGATAACTCAAAATTCATAATTTTGTGAGTCTTGGGATCAGAGAAAGACTCTGAACAAGCATAAATAAAATTTTGGGGTTAACACATTCAGGGGGAGCTGTTGCTAGAAACTCTGAATATGTTACATCTCGTGATAACCCTATTTTAAATGTTCTATCAAAATACATAGTTTTGTCATCATCAAAAAAAGGGGAGATTACAAGAACAAGATTTGGTTTTGGAATATATCTCTGAGTTTTGATGATAACAATGGAGTATTTGTGAAAGAACAATTTTATGTTCTGATGTTTGTTTATGAGCAAGACTATGTTTATCGAAGTTATCAGATCAAACAAACAATATCAAGATGTGTGTTGAAGATCTTACGCGAATTACTATGTGTGACACAATTCGCAAGCATATTGAAAAAGCAAGTATGCTTCTGTATCTCATCATAATCGGAAAGATCCAAGGATGTTTGATATTGCTATTGCAATGTTCCTATGGATTCTATTATGAGAAGTGGTTCTGATTTTGAAGCCAGTGAAGATTCTGAATGTAGAATCTTGTGAAGAGCCAAGTGCTGAAGAATATGAAGACATGGTTCTGAAGATTCTGAAGACTAAAGGTTTTGAAGATTGAAGTACTGAAGACTCTATTCTGAAGACTTTTATTTCTAAAACAAAGGATCATGAAGATCTAGTACTGAAGACGAAGTTCTGAAGACTCTGAAGACTTGAAGTTCTGAAGAATAAGATCTCAAGAAAAAGTGCTGAAGTTTCAAAGACAAGGTTCCGAGCGAACAAGTTCTGAAGACTGAAGACTTAATCATGTGAAGACTCAAGTGTAATAACTATTATCATGCTTCAACCATCTACCATCAAAAGCCTCTGAAGTTGAGAAAACAAATGTTACCGTTAGCAATGATAAGTAAACAGTACATAAGAGCTTTATTACACTACCTCTCCATTAGCTTGATTTATGGAAAAAGACAAACGGGATAGTACTACTCTAAAATCATTGTGTAACGACTCTTTATATAGTCAACTATTCCTCAACGGATATTCCTCAACGAATATTCCTCAATGAATCTTTTTTCTTTAGCTATAAAATAAGAAGATAATATACTTTATTATTGTTGGTGTTGTCATGATTAGAACATAACCAAAATCATCAACCAATATAACAAAAACAAGAACAACTGTCTTCAAATGGCTTTGCATCATGCTGTTGATTATAAGATAATTAAGATGATCATATAGCTTTTCAATTAAAAATTTAATATATGAATATTGTGCTATGAGAATGATCATTGAAGTATAGAGAATAAGGGCTGTTGTCCAGAATGTTCTCAGGAGAATCAAGATGAAGACGTTCTTCCTTCTGATACATCAAGATCGACAAAGCTGTCAGAAGCTCATGAAGAAGAAGACGAAAGAAATTCAAGTGCTTTGAGTTATTGTCTGTGAAGTAGCTACTTGAAGAAAAGAAGACCACACGTCAAAAGCTACAATACAATGTAATATTCTTAGTGTGTATTAGGATCTTCTGATGTACGTAATTGTTTTTACATTTGCTTGTGTAGAAGCTTTTATTGTAAACAAACATTGTGAAAAAAACAGATGTTTGTTCCTTCTAAAGGACCAGTTGGTCAGAAGCTTTAGGAAGGTCTTTAACAATTCTTCTAAAGGACTGGTTGGTCAGAAGCTTTAGGAAGATATTGTGTCCCTCAAATGACCGGTTAGGCCAGAAGCTTTGGGAAGACTAAGATGATAGTCTTAGCTAGTGGTTGTTAGTCACTTGCGGGTAGCTTTTTCATTGTATTGTGAGTCACCAGTGGTTTCCTGTGCAGCATTAGTCATCGGTGATTTCCCATGCAGTTGTAATCAGTTTGGTTATAGTGGATTAAGTCCTTGAGTTCAAGGCAAAATCACCTTGTTCGGTTTGACTGGATTAGCTTGAGGGTTTCTCAAGTGAACCAGGATATATCGTGTGTTCTTTACTTTGGTTTATGCTTTATTTTAAATTTATGTTTCTGCAAAGCAATCAAAATTATAAGCTTATACCACCTTACTTAAGAGGCGAAAAATCTGTTAAGAGTGGAAAACCCAATTCAAACCCTCTTTTCTTGTGTTTTCTTCAAACCTTCAATCCGGATAGTGGAAACATATGTATCTCATACTATTATCTCACGTAAATAATTTTTATCTTATCTTCTAATCTTAAGAGGCTTCTGATAGTTTGTTGATGAAGCATGCTTAGAAGGACCTAAACTTGAATCTTCAAAGCCTAAGTCTTCAGAGTCTTCATAATTTGTGCATCTAGAACCTTGTCTTAAGAGTCTTCAGCACTTGGTCTTCAAAATGTCTCTCTTCATAATCTTTAGAACTTGTTCTTCCAAAATCTTGTCTTTAGAATCTTTAGAGTTTGGACAACAGAAACACAAAGCCAAAGGGTTCTCTAGAAGCTTTTACACAAGGGGTATGATCAGAAGCTCAATCACTAACGTTCAGCAGAACCGTTGTTATATAAGCATTCTAGAACTTGAATGAGTCTTAGTTTCTTCTAGAGTCAGAGTATGTTGAGTTTAAAACCTGGTGATGTCACGCGCCTTTTCTTTAAAGTGAGAATCAATTAGCAAAAGCTACGCACTAGACATAAACCATTAGAGTACTAAATTATTCTCTAAGATATCATGTAATGTTATCATTAAAATGTAAGACCTGATGGAGAACCAAATCTTGTTCTTACAATCTCCCCTTTTATGATGATGGCAAAACCATGTATTATGATGAACAATTTATACTAGGTTTAAATCACATAAATCATATTCAGGGTTAGCTAGACAGCTCCCCCTGAGAACTATACTCCCAAAATTCATTTAAGCTTGTTTAGAGGCTTCCCCTGAGCTCAAGACTTACAAAGTAATTTTGAAGTATAAAAAGGAAGAAGGGGGGAATACCTCCCTGTTTGCAATTCCATCAGGGTCTGACTAAAATGTATGGTTCTATATCTCAGATCCTGAATTGCTATTAGAACGCAATGAATTTTCAGAACCTAGTTGTGAATATTTACTAAGCTTCAAAATTGGGTTCATCTTGAATCTTGACCTTGTTTAGAACATATAAACTTGCTAGCTTCTTAAGATCTTGATCTTGTCATCTGAATATCCTTCACAGTTTTGCCTGTCTTTTAAACTTTCAGTGAACTTTTGCAAAGTTCCGGAATCAAACATTGTTAGAAGCAAGAATCTCATATCATGTATTGGAATGATCTATTAAGAAAAGGTATATCAAAATCATCTTTACTTCTCCCCCTTTGTAAGAAATCAAAAAGACTTTTAACCGAATAACCAAAAAAATAAAACTTCATTGATTAAAGTGATGAAGTAAAGAATTTAACGGAGCAAATGTTTGGGATAGTTTATGGAAATAGATATTAATGACAATTATAACACGCTTTCTCACAACAGTAAGATAAAAGAGAGAGGAACTTTCATTAAAAAGTAATGGAAAGTACATCAAGAGAACAACACAACTAAACAGACTACATGTATTCCTGTACATAATCATGATATCCCACCCTTCTGTTTAAATGTTATCGTTGTGTGGGTAACATGCAAATACTCAAGAGTAGTTCGACTTTGAAGTGAGTGGAAGATGGAGTCTCCCTTTTGTTTTATAGAGTTGACGTCTGTTATGATATGTAATACCAGGAAAATGGAATGTGTCTATGTTATTTATGTCTGTAAGAGATTGTTTGGAATCTCATTGAATTGTTATTGTTATATGTATGTTAAAAACATGATTATGCTTTGAATTATCAAATTGTCACGTTATTGATGTTTTTCCGCTGCAATAAAAGTTTAAATTTCAGACATGTTTTATTGTTATTTTAATAATTTTTTAAATCCCAGGTGTTTCACATCCGACTATATGAGCAGGTTTTGTTGAATTGTGACATCCTAAATGTTTATGTGTTAATTTTTACTCTTATAATTATTGTAAATACGCGGGAATTTTTTAAGATGTTACGAGTATCATCTAAAGGGTAATTGGAAGTTCAATTCAGTGAGAGGATATACACAAAAAAATTGATTGGTGTGATGCTCTTACTATAGAGATATGAGCGATTTTACATGATATTGAGCTACCTTGGCATGAGGGAATTACAAATATGATGATTGAAAGTGGCTCTCAAATATTGATAGATACTATTAGCCAAGAGATTGGAGACGATCACAACTTTCTAATTTTAGTTCATAAATTCAAAAGAATGAATTAAAGAAATTGACACATCAAGTTCAACAACATTAAGTGGAAAGAAAATTGATGTGCAAATCAAAATACAAATTATAGTTTTACTTTGAACAATAAAGAACTCGTCATATTACCGAACCTTGTGTCAAATGAATTAAATATCACGACGATATATTTAGGCTATGTTTGGATATCATAAAATCAACGGAGCGGAATGGAGCGGAGCAAGATGGAGAGGAATGAAAATACCATTTCATTGTTTAGAAATTTTAGGACGGAATAAAGTAAGTTGTTCATTCCTCCCAAATTGGAGGGTAAGAAAAATGGTGGAAAGTGATTGAATGGAATGAAATTCATACCACTCTATCCCGTTCTGTTCCATCCGTTTTTAAAATATCCAAACAATAAGATATTATTCTATTCCATCCCGCTCCGCTCCATCCGATTCCATCAATCCAAACAAAGTAAGGTAATGCCAATAGTTAAAAAAAAATCAGGTAATACCAAGCATAATAAAGAGATGGAAAAAAAATTAAAATATATTATTAAAATAAGATAGAGATATAACTTTAATGTTGTGAATACAAATGGCAGCGTAAACGATATGCGATTCTTGCAACGAGTCTTTCAGAAGTGAGGAATTGTTGAAACGTACGGGCCGGCCCGGCCCCGCTTGGAGCAACTGCACAAGTCTTCAAAAATTTTGGACAAGAAAATATCTCCACATTTGTAACAAAATCTACATCGACACCTGCAATTTCATAAAATAAAATGCTAAAATGTGCCCTAAGAATACTAAAAGATAGATGTTTTAAAAAAAAAAACCTGCATCTCATGTGGTCGCAACCCTCAGATCTGGCAACATAAAATCTGCAATTAGGGCATCTCCTCCACCCCATATCCTTGGCAAGGCTCATCAACATAACACCTTCGTCATCTTTCTCGTCAGCATTCATTTTCTCGAACTCGCTGCATTCCATTCCTTCATGCCATGAAACCTTACATTCTGCACACAACATCCTCTTACAATTTGGACATTTCGATCTTCCAAGAACCTCCTCTTTACTGTCTTTGATCAAAAGAGCTGAACAGTCTGCAAAGGGGCAATATACTTTCACCGAAGCATCAAACATCGCCTCGCAGGACGCCTGCCCCCACCGATCGAAAATCTCCGCCGGAAGAATCCTACGACAACTATCGATTTCCAACAAACCAGTGCAACCAATAAAGGGACAACGGATGTTGCTGATGTTGTTTTGCAGATTTGAATCAATGTACATTACGACACACTCGGAGCAATAAGTGTGGGAACAAGCTTCGATGTAGAAAGCTTCTTTCATTGTTTTAGTGTTTGTGCAGATTTCGCAAACGAAAGGGATGTTTTGGGGAATGTAACTGATGATCCTAGGATTGTTGTGTTGGTCGCAAAGGTGGATGATAGCAGAGAGTTTTCTGTTTGGGGAGAAGAGAAATGTTTCTGATGATCCTCTTGTCATTGTTGTCACTATTAGGGTTTGGTTGTGGCTTTGGTGAATGAGTAGAGAGATTCAGCCACTATCACTCTTTTCACTGCTACAATGTGTAACAAATTCAAAACTTTGCTGAACTAATTCGTAAAACATGGATTCTGTTACCAAATGGTATCTTAATTAGCAATATTAAAGGAATATAAAAAATAAACAAAAAATAAAGGTACGATGTGTATTTATTTATTTTTTTAAAAAGGTCTGTTGTGACATTTTTTATAGAAAAAAACTAATTCCAAATATTAATAAGAATAATATTAGCAATAAAATAATAAACTACACCTCCACTAGAGTTTTATATTATAAAAATTAGCTAATTTTGTTTAGGGGAATTTTTTTTTTATTGTTTCGTAATTAAATTTTTGAATTGTTCTAGGAGTATAAGATCATCTAAATTTGCTTTTGTTTTTTTGATGTTTTATGCTAGATTTCTTTTCTTTTTGTTAACTTCATTTTGTTCTTTTAAGCTTTTCTGCTTAATTCATTTATATATTTAAATCACTGATGTTTAGGCTTTAAATTTAAAATATTTTGATTAATTTTTTAATAAACATTCTTAACATTTTAGATTGCATTAATTATTTCGTTGTCAATATACTTTTTATTCCTGTTATATTTTTTATACAATTTATACAAAAATACTTTGATACTAATAATAATTAATTTTTTCATAAAGCTAAAATTGTAAAATTGGTAAAATGGTTAACTAATTTAATTTTAGAGTTTAATTACTATGCTCATTTTTTCACTATCATCAAATAAAAAAATAATAATATATTATGTCGTCAAAATAATTAAAGTTAATGATATACCTTGAACTTATTGTGTCTCTTAAACGTAGAATCTTTAATATATTAAAGAAAAATAATTAGTAATATCATATGAGAATGATAGGTTATATGAGAATGTGAGAATGTAATAACAACCATTGAATTTATAATTAATGGTTGAGATTAAAAGATATTTCTTAAAATTTGAATAATAATTTATCTTTCCTCTTAATGACGCATGATTTATTAAAGATCACACTTTAATCTCAACCGTTCATTTTTTAATTCAATGGTTCTTATTCATTCTCACATTCTCATATAAGTTATCCATTCTCACTAGATATGCCATATAATATATATATGGGAGCGTATTCGGTGAGAACTGATATCTATTGTGAGAAACGGGAACTAATGATATCAATTATCGGATTTAATTAACGCTTAAGATTTATTTATTCTATATAGAGATCATCTTATTATATATTTTCTATTATATTGATCTTAATAAGAGAATCTTTCCATAAATATTTTTTGTTTGTTATTGTAATATTTAGTACAAAAATTAAGGACTAACTTATTTTCTATTTTTTTGATTTGAAAAAATTAAATAAATAACAGAATTTAAAATTTTGATTTTCCCCAACATCAAATAATATGCACCACAATTACTATAATATTGTTAAAATGGTAGAATTTATTTGAAATTGTCAGAATTATAGAATTTATATAAATAAATAATATCCTAACTTGCAAATAAATAAATTAATCAAACTAAAATATATTATCTAATTTTTTAATCAAATTAAAATATAAGTAATAAATAATTTATTTATTTTTATTAAAAATGGTCAAAATAAATGAGCTTGTAAACATAAAAAAATTCCTAACTTGCAGATAAATAATCTAAGAAAATTAAAATATAATAATTTCACATTCTTTAACATATTTAACCAAATAAAAATATATCAATGTATTTTTAAATAAATGGTCACAATCGTAAAACATTCAAAATAAAAATTTGATTTTATTTATAATATTTTTTAAATTTTAAAATTAATATAGTTCTTTAATTTATATTTTATAATTCATATAATTTTATCTTTTACATAATTATTACTATATTGATCTATAATTTATTTTGATGAAAAAAAGTTGAATGTTCTAATATATTGATCTATATTTTACAGTATAAATAAATACATGATAAATAAAATCAACTTTTTATTTTTGAATATTGTCCTATTGTAACTATTTTAAATAAAAACTCATTATTCATTTATTATCAATATATTCATTCATTAAAAATATTAAAGCATTTTAAGCGATTAACTATATTTTTATTTGTTTTATTTTTTTACTTTTGAAAGTTCTATTATTTTGATCATTTTAAATAAAATCATATTATTGATTTATTGCCTATTTGCAAATTTGGATATTATTTATTTTTATAAATTCTATAACTATGACCATTTTAAATAAATTCTACCATTTTAACAATATTTTAATAATTGTGTCGTTTATTTGATGTTCGAAAATTATAAATTTAAAGCCTATTATTTATTCAATTTTGTCCAATAAAAAATAGATAACGTTAGTCTTTAATTTATACTAAATATTAGAGTAATAAATAGAAAATTATTTATGGTAAGATTATATTATTATATTTATAAATCTTAAACATAGTAGAAAAGCAATTTAATAAGGTGATCTCTATATGAAATAAATAAATCATAATCTTCTATATATAACCTCTGAAAGTTAGCCCTAGGATCCTTCGAACTTAGGACTTCAAGAGGAGCAAACTCTTGAGACCCAAACACCCCTCCACTAGACCAACCCTCTCGAATCTCGATGTTTAAATCTTAATAATAATTTAAGTTTTAGAATTAAAACCATTTACACAATCTTCTCCCCCTAACTACAAACTATCACGCCTCATCCATAACACTCAAAATTCAACTAAACATTAACTCATTTGAGAAGTTTGTATATAAAATTATCTGCTTCTATGCTTGAATCATGAAACCACAAATATTTCTCCACGGTCAACAACTAAGTTGGTGTTCTTTCCTATCAATGAAATTAGTGCAAAATTGGTCTTGTGAATATCAAATTTAAAAAAAAAAATAGAAAATTGAATGTCAACATATGTAGTCAGGTCATTAGTAGAAATTTCACAAATTCGAGTTTGTACTATCAATCATTTTCATTTTAAAATATAATATATCATCTAAATTTATAAATACTATAACATATTAATATAAAATAAATTTTATTAAATTTTATTTATGATAAATAAAAATGTACCAAAAATAATTTATTCAATTGAACGTATTTATGTGATAATATATATAGTATGTTATTATTTGAAATTTATATAACTAAATCAATAATCCTAAAATCTTTTTTTGGTATAAAATGATCTTAAAATTTAAATGAATCAAATGATTTTCAATATAAATACTAATAAAATGAGTCATATAATAAGCCAATGACTTTCAAAAAAGTCAAAAAAGTTGATGCCCAAACTTAAGAAGGTTAAAGAAGTAAAATACTTAGGGGAAAGGTGTTGCACCCCAAAATTTGCCCTTTTTATTTGAGCTATAAGTTAATAATGACGTTTATTTCGTCATTCAAAAATTGAAGAAAAATAATAAAGAGTTTTCATGGGTTTATGAAGATAAGGTGTGAAAAATGGTTTAAACGGTGTAAATACGAGAAAATTCATAAGTCCTACCTGGAAGGTGATATGAGCTAAGTTCCAGCGCGGTTTCGACTGTTTCAATGATATCTACAACTTTCGTGTTCGGCTCGGAAGCCAATTCTTTGAGGAGGTCGTCAAATTTTCAAATTACTTGAGATTTCGCAGTGAAAAATGGTGCTGAATGTAGGGTTTCGGGCCTCAGAAAATTCATATCTCACAATCCGCTTGTTGGATTCGCTTGAAAATTTAACTAGAGCTCCATACCATCATTACAGAGATTTTATATGTTTGGACCGAAGGTCAATTATGCTCGGAAAACTCCCAGAATTTTAAGGATCGTTGTGTTGTTTCGGTAAAAAGTGAGTTTTCGAGTATGTCGCGACGAATTCGAAAATTCATAACTCCTTCGTTTTTTAACGTATGAAGTCCATTCCGGCAGTATTTTCTCGGAAATTTCGTTAGCTTCGATTCTTCGTCACCCATGCTTGTTCAGATTTTGAGCCAAAGATAGGGTTTTATTGAGTTCTTTGAGCGGTACTCACAAAATTTCGCACAGTCGCGCCAGATGAATCGACGTTTCTCGTCATTCAAACGCGCGTAATTTCTTCGTCGTTTATCGGATTAAGACGATTCTCGCGGCGACAAGTCACGAATTTGGTCATCTTCACAATGGCATTGGTTTCGTTCCGGAATTCAGAGCCGAACCGAGTTTCCTTAAAAACGAGCCAAAATAAGACGCACCGAGGGTAATTTGGACATTTCGCGTTGACATTATATAAACATTTTTCTCTTCACAAATCAAAGGGAGAACTCTCACAATTTCAATTCACCAAAGAGATCAAAACACTTTCTCTCAACTCTCTCTCAATTCTCTTGGATCAAAACCACAAATCACATAAAACTTTCATCAAAACTCATCAATTTTCACCAAGATCAAGAACATGGATTGAAGAATCAA
The DNA here is from genome assembly GCF_029867415.1 of Vicia villosa. NCBI lineage: Eukaryota > Viridiplantae > Streptophyta > Magnoliopsida > Fabales > Fabaceae > Vicia > Vicia villosa. Next base: position 631,931 of record NW_026705346.1, read on the forward strand.
GATTCGAAGTTCGATTTTCTTCTCCCTCTCTTCACCTAGCTCGCGCGCCTCCTCTCTTATCCTCTTGGATTTCGTTTTCGTGTCGCATCCGTGTCGTGTTCGCGTTCGCGTCGTGGTCGTGTTCGCGCTTCAGTTAGATCTTCATCCGGTAAGCTTTCGGATCTTGAATTAAGTGCTTAATTGTTGATTATTATGTGAATTCAAATATAGATCTACCTCTTGTTCTTGATTAATGGATGATTGATCATGATTGATCGGTGAATTTGTTCATCTTTTGCTCGAAGTAGTCGTGTTCATGTGAATTATGGTTAGATTTGATGATTGATTGCATATAATTGATGATCATTGTTGATGAATTGTGACATTCTTGCTTTGGATCCATGATTTGTTGATGATTGTGTGTGCTTAATTGTTAAAATTCATATAGATGACTTGTGTCGCACTCAAAGTGTTTGTACAAATGCATGCGGTGAATTTTTGCTTGATAATGTGCCTTGCTTGATGCTTAAGTCATGATTTGAATATGTTGTATAGCTTGAATACTATCGCATGTGCAAATACTTGTTGCCATTGTTGCATTTATATAATTGTTGGTGATGATATTAGAATTGTGGTTTGGCTTGACGCGTCGCACTTTGCTCGATTTGTTGTTATTTGGCCTAATTGACTTGTGGATTCATGACTATCCTTCGTCAAGATGCTTTGTGCCAAATCATTGAGAGCGATACATTTTTGGCTTGTGCTTAATCATTGAAATCGATATATGTTTGGTTTTGTTGCTTTGGTGCTTAAGGATTGTTCACTTATTGCTAATAGCATGCCTCACATTGATATTTGGTTCACATATTCTCATGTGCCATCGATTGTTGCCTTGATATCGTGCCTTGTTTCCATGGGTGTTTCATTGTGTTTTGAATGTGTTTTGATGGCTTTTCATGATGCTTGCAAGTTGGCATTGTTTCAAGTTGGGTAGAATTGCTTCCCAAGCATAAAAAATAGTAAAAAAGTGTTTTTCTACAGCAGAACCCGGTTCCTAACATGGAGGAACCGGTTCCCAAATGTTTCGTTGGTGTTTGGCACTGTTTTTTTGGACCAGGAAACGGGTTGTCCATTCCAGGAACCGGTTCCCCTGTATGTTTTTTTCCCCTAACTTCAATCTTTCGTATGTAGGACCCTGTATGTCGAGTATGTAGGACCTAGACATGCATCTGGCCAAGCCCTCGAAAGAGGCTCTGTTTTTGTTGGTGTGTTTACGTTTGTGCTTTGCGGCAGGGAGTCACGGCGTAATAAGTCCTATATGGCACTCTGTTAAGTCCTTATGGAAGGCATGCGGAAAGGGTTAGCAATCAACCCCCGCCTAGTCTCATCGAGTCTATTCAGCATGCGCACGCTACGCGTGGCTCGCTTCTGAACCTGCACAAGATCTTGTTATCGAGTATGTTAGGAAAAGGGTTTATGCAACCGGACCCCCGCATTTCCTATAGCTCGCGTCACTCGACGTTGATGCTCGGTGTACGCACGCACCGTTTTCCTTTACGATCGATGACGACTTGGTTGCTGAGAGGGATCCGCTCCTCTTGTCTATGGCCCGATCATTTTTGCGAGGTCTAATGCTTGGTTGACTTGGGTCGAGTTGGTCCCCTTGGCTATGGCGGGACTGCCTTTCTACCATTCGGTCAGTACCGTTGGTTTGTTTGCTTTACGAGCGGAGCTCGTTTGTGTGATATTATTGTGTGCTTTCCCTTCTTCCCCATAGGTTGCTAGTTTAGCTTAGACTTGTACCCTTTGTATGATAACATTAGGTAGCAAGCTTTCCCCTTTAGCTTAGGTCTTCCTCATGCATTGTTTAAAACACAAACCACACTCTTTGATTTTCTTTTCTTAAGAGCTTGTTATTTCCGCTCGATTCCCAGCATAAGTCTCCAAAGGTCGAGCAGCGGAGCGTGAATGTAACTCGTTCACCTAAAAAACACAAAACAAACAGAAAGTAGTTAGCCGAGCTACGGTAGCTCTGATTCTGCAAAACAGATACGTAGCCCGTGCGAGCATAACACTTTCTTTTCCCTACATTTTGCATTCATTTTAGTCCAGATTAGCGTAGATTTGTTACACACCCATAGATTTAGACACATGCGTGGATACCATCGAGTACGATGGGTGTGAGGGGTGCTAATACCTTCCCCTCGCGTAACCGACTCCCTTACCCTTTGTCTCTTGTCGTGAGACCGTTGTTTTGTTTTGTGGTTTGCTGGCATTCCCTTCCTTTTCAGGATAAATATGTTAGTGGCGACTCTGTTAATTTTCGCGGTAGCGACAGCTGGTGACTCTGCTGGGGACGTCTCGACCTGTTGCTGGTCCGGACTCAGCGAGTCGATCCTAGCGCTTGTGTGTTTATCTTTGGGTGTTTTATTGCTTTGCATATTTACCTGTTTGCATTGCATTCTATGTGCGCTTTTTCTTTTCTGCATCATATTCGGGACTGTCTGGATCTCTATTTGTTGGGTGGGTGTTTCAAGAGGTAAAAGGCCCAATACCCAGGCTATGAGTGATACCAGAGGAACTAGGACTAGAGTGGCCGTGACGGACAGAAGGCGTATGCCTGATTGATCTGATCACGTATCCACGGGCAAAGCTTGGTGGAATGAGGCAATATCATATGATAATGCCTACATTCGATCCTCTGTTGTCTTTTTGACCTACCCTGGCCTAGATTTACCCGTGATTGGGGAGGGAATCAATCATTGCTTAACAGGTACATTGTTGGTGACCGCTGTTCTTGTTCGTGGGTTACCGCTGTTCTCGTTCGTGGGTTACCGCTGTTCTCGTTCGAGTGTACTATTGGTTCCTGTTCGTGAGGTACTATGGTTCTTGTTCGAGTGATAATCTGTGTTCCGAGGGTTTGGATGTTGGTTCCGACGGTTCACATTCTATGTACCGTATGGTATACCATCTGGGGGCCGAACCTTTGGCTCTGTATTATGTGTGTTACCGGCAGTCCAGAATTCCTGGTGGGAGACATCTAAAGTCCCACCATTTTGCATCATTTCATATTTACTTTTCCAAAAAATGATGTACAAAAAATAACTAGCATACATGTTCCTTCCATTTCCAAGGAATCATATCTTTAAGCCTCGTGTCGAGCTTTTCCATCTCTTATTTGCTAAAAAAAATCAAAACACGAGGATTCCTTGGAAATCGAATGAACATGGCATCACATTCATATCACGCATCTCATACATTTCATGCATAACAGGTGTTCAGAATCAAGGATCTCTTATTCGGACTTGGTATTCTCTCCAGACTCAGAGACTCGACTTGTTCTTATTGTGTGTTCAAAGATTAGTCATGGAACAACTTTGTGGGGGTGACCAAGAGGAAAGCTCAGTTGGGTTCTTTTTGAAGACTTGTCTTATGCTCATACGCTTCCATGCTTGCTTTATTTGCAACTGGTTAAGCTCCGCACTGTATGGATGTCTACAGATTCTCTGCTTGATAATGATGACACTAGGTTTGAGTTCTATCCTGAGGTACTTGGTTATGATGTTAAGATATTCAAGTCGTTGAAGTTGCTTGGGGCTCCCGAACGAGGGATAAGCAAGACATTGTCTATCTTGAGCATTGCACCATTCGCATTGCTTAAATCCCTAAAGCACTTACAACATTCCATGTGATTGATGGCCAGAACTCTCCGGTTCATAATGGTGAACCTGATAATGATGTATCCTCCAAGGATGTGGAAGAATTGTTGAGAATCATCAGGAAGTCTGATTACAAAGTCGTTGAGCAGTTGGGTCAGACCCAATCAAAGATTTCCATTTTGCAGTTGTTGATGTGTTCGGAGGTTCATAGAGATGCCCTCTTGAGAATTCCGAATGGTGCTTACGTGCCCCAGGAGATATCTGTGAATCAGTTAGAGGCGGTGGCCAATAATATTTCAGCTGGAAATGGTTTGGGATTTACTGATCATGATCTTCCTCCAGAAGGAAGAAACCATAACAAGGCTTTGCATATTTTGATGGACTGTAAAGGGACGACTTTGTTCTGTGTTTTGGTTGATACGGGTTCTTCTTTGAACGTGCTTCCTAAATCGGCTCTCATAAGAATTGACTATGCTGGTGTTGAGTTGAGGCCTAGTGAGTTGGTGGTGCGTGCTTTTGATGGTTCAAGGAGGTCTATGTTCGGAGAGGTAGATTTGCCAATCCAAGTGGGTCCTCAGATCTTTACCACAACCTTTTATGTGATGGATATCCAACCCGCTTACTGTTGTCTGTTGGGACGATCGTGGATTCACAAGGTTGGCGCTGTGACATCCACTCTTCATCAGAAGTTGAAGTATCCGGTTGATGGTAAAGTGGTGACGGTTTGTGGTGAGGAAGATTATATCGTGAGCCACTTGTCCTCTTTCCGATATGTGGAGATCGAAGGTGAAATACATGAGACTCCGTTCCAAGCGTTTGAAGCTGTAAATGCTGTGAGAACTCCTCCTTATGAGATAACGAAGCCAGAAACGGTTATGTCTTCCCTGAAAGACGCACAGGTTGTTGTCAAGACTGGAAAGGTGGAAGGCTGGGGGCAAGTAATTGACGTGCGTCCCAAATTTCATAAGAATGGTCTTGGTTTCAATCCTGCAAAGCATATTGTATCGCCAAAGCCTAATATCCTTAGCCCAGTCAAGTTTGTGAGTGGTGGTGTCATTCAAGATGGTCAGGTTAATGCCATTGTCAATGGTGAAGAGGTGGATAGTGACTGTGATTTTTATAGCTGGATTCGTCCAAGTATTCCTGGGGAGATACCTCGCAGCTGGACAATTGAAGATGTCATTCAAGTCACACAAGCTCAGGAGTAAATTTCTTGTTTTTTACTTTTCTCATCATGCAATAATTCCTACGCTCTGCCCAAGGAGTAGTGAATCATTTGTAGGGCCATGCAGTTCGCATTTTCAAAGTTAATCATGAAATAAAAGGATGTTTTTTGCATTCAAATGTTTTGCTCTTTGTCTTTCTTTTTAACTTTTTCCTTTAAATGGCAATGTTTTTGCACACACTTGCACATAGCTTAATAAAAATAAAACTAAAATAAAAACACCAATCATGCAGATGTTCCACTACCACGGATTCCATTGGTAATAGTTCCGCTATTGCTTGTTATGATTTTGACAATCCGATCTACCAAGCCGAGGAGGAAGCTTATGAAGATTGTGACCTTCCCGATGAGTTGGCCAGATTGTTGAAACAAGAAAAGAAAGGGATTCAGCCGCATCAGGAGGCAATTGAGATGGTAAATGTTGGCACTAAAGAGCAAGTCCGAGAAGTCAAGATAGGGGCTGCGCTTAAGGATAGTGTGAAGCAGAGGCTTATTGCTATGTTGAAAGAGTATGCAGACATCTTTGCTTGGTCTTACAAGGATATGCAAGATCTTGATACAGATATTGTGGTACACCGTCTACCTCTCAAGGAAGATAGTCCTCCTGTCAAGCAGAAGCTTCGAAGGACTCGCCCAGATATGTCTGAGAAGATTAAGAAAGAAGTTGAGAAACAGTTTAATGCTGGCTTTCTGCAAGTTGTGAATTACCCCCCGTGGGTCGCTAATATTGTTCCTGTGCCTAAGAAGGACGGAAAGGTCAGGATGTGTGTTGATTATAGAGATTTGAATAGAGCGAGTCCGAAAGATGATTTTCCTCTTCCCCATATCGATGTGTTGGTGGATAATACTGTTCCTTTTAAGGTGTTTTCCTTCATGGATGGCTTCTCTGGGTACAATCAGATCAAGATGGCACCAGAAGACATAGAGAAAACAACGTTTATCACACCATTGGGAACTTCCTGTTATAAAGTCATGCATTTTGGGTTGAAAAACGCAGGGGCAACGTATCAACGCACCATGGTGACTCTTTTTCACGACATGATTCACAAAGAGATTGAAGTGTATGTCGATGACATGATTGCAAAGTCTCACACCGAAGAAGAGCATTTGGTTCACTTGCAGAAGTTGTTTGAAAGGCTTCGGGAATTCAGACTGAGGTTGAATCCAAACAAATGCACTTTCGGAGTGCGATCCGGAAAGTTGTTAGGCTTTGTTGTTAGTGGAAAAGGCATTGAGGTCGATCCTGCCAAAATAAAAGCTATACAAGAGATGCCTGAGCCGAGAACAGAAAAAGAGGTTCATGGTTTCTTAGGGAGATTGAACTACATTGCTAGATTCATCTCTCATCTTACGGCCACTTGTGAACCAATATTCAAATTGCTGAGAAAAGATCAGACGGCCAGGTGGAATAATGATTGTCAAAAAGCATTCGAAAAAGTGAAAGAGTATCTGCGGGAACCTCCGATACTAATGCCTCCAGTTCCAGGAAGGCCTTTGATTATGTACCTCATAGTTCTTGAAAAATCAATGGGATGTGTGCTGGGTCAACATGACGAGTCTGGCCGAAAAGAGCATATACTACCTTAGCAAAAAATTTACCGACTGTGAATCCCGATACTCACTGCTCAAGAAAACTTGTTGTTCTTTGGTGTGGGCTGCTCGCTGGCTGAGGCAGTATATGTTGGTTCACACCACCTTATTGATTTTCAAGATGGATCCTATCAAATATGTCTTTGAGAAGCCTGCTGTTTCCGGAAGAGTAGCCAGGTGGCAAATGATTTTGACTGAATATGATATCCAATATACTACTCAAAAAGCAATCAAAGATAGTGTGTTGGCAGATTATCTTGCGCATCAGTCGGTCGAAGATTATGAACCGATGAAGTTTGAATTCCCCGATGAGGATGTCTTGTACATCAGAGATTGTAACATTCCCGGACCAGAGGAAGGACCCGAACCAGGATCGCGATGGACGCTCGTGTTCGATGGTGCCTCTAATGCACTCGGGAATGGTGTTGGAGCTGTAATTACTTCTCCATCAGGTTTTCATATTCCGTTTACAACCAGAATCTGTTTTGATTGCACTAATAACATGGCCGAGTATGAAGCTTGCATCTATGGTATCGAAGCTGCGATCGATTTGCGAATCAAGTACTTGAAAGTTTATTGGGTTTCCAATCTTGTCATTAGCCAGATCAATGGATATTGGGAAACTCGCCATCAGAATTTGATTCCATACAAAGAGCATGTGATGAGACTCATTCCATACTTTGATGAGATCACATTTGAGCATATTTCGAGAGAAGAGAACAATCTTGCTGATGCTCTCGCTACTTTGGCTTCTATGTTCAAAGTGAAGTGGGCCAATGAGGTGCTTAACATTACCATCAACAGGTTGGATGAGCCGGGGTTTTTCTTTGAGGCTGATGTTGAATTGGACGGTAATCCCTGGTATCATGATATCAAAAAGTTCCTCGAAACTCAAGAGTATCCTCCCGAAGCTTCGGTGACTAATAAGAAGTTTCTGAGAAGGTTCGTAGCTAAGTTTTACCTCAACGGTGGGGTGTTGTACAAGAGGCATCATGACAGTGTGTTACTCCGATGTGTTGTGAAGGAAGAAGCTTCGAAAATCATAGAGGAAATGCACGAAGGCGAGTTTGGTACCCATTCTAGTGGGTATACGATGGCTAAGAAGATCTTGAGGGTTGGTTATTATTGGTCCACTTTGGAAACTGATTGTTATAACCATGTCAGAATTTGTCACAAGTGCTAGATCTATGCTGATAAAGTACACGTGTGTAGCAACCTGCCTAAAAATTTAACTTAGAGAGTCGCCACCTATTCTACCAAGGCGAATAGGAAACCTTACGCAGTTGAGAGATCAAGGTAAGATACTATATTCAGGTCGAGGGAAGGTGTTAGGCACCCTCAACCCTTTCCTAAAGGCTAACATTTAAAGATAAAGGTTTATGGCTAACTGTTAAGGTTTTATAGCTAAAGAATCGAACAGGGGGAAAATTGAGATTTTGAGGAGGGGGACTCGCCTTGTTGCCAAGTGCCTACGTATCTCCTTATGGAGAATCAGAGTCAACGTAGTTCGGGAAGGGTTGTACGCCATTTAGAGTTTGAATTTGATTTGGTATGGTTTTTTTGGAGGCTTTTTGGTTAGCCTATCGCAGTTTGTTTTGTCTTTGTAATTTGAATGAATTTTAGAATTATTAGGGTTTGGGCGTACAACCCTGATTTGGCACAATTAACCGCAATGATCAATAGGTTTGATCACCATAGCTAAAAGATTAAGGGTTTGCATTGTTACCAATTCAAATCGATCAATTCGATTATCACTAATAACAACTTATTGTATTTTATTATTTTATGAATCTTTGCGTTTTATATTGTTACCTCTCATAATCGATTAACACGACTACAAATAATAACAAATTTAATTAAATAATAAGGCAAGATTAATCACCACAACCAATAAGATAGTTGCAGCCATTTAATCGAATTTAGTTGGATTTTATTTTAATTAAAATGATACTTTAATTATTTTTACTGTTAACCACAGCGATTAATCGATTTAATCGGCGCAAATAACAAATTAAAAATATCTAATGTAATTATCATATATTTATTTTATTTAAGAAATTATCCTATAATTATTAATTATGAAACTTAATATTTTAATTACAATAACAAACAAAATAATTAGATTTTTATTAAGTTTTTATTAAGGCTTTTATTCAGTGTGGTCGTATGATTAGGGTGTATGGTATGGGACTGAATCCTGGGGCGTTGGATCTAAGGCAAGTGGGGATTCTAGGGTGAGATCTGGGGGGATCATGGTAGTTAATCCAGATGCGCGCACATTGAATCACAAGACAAGTCTTTCATAAAAAATAAGGTTGGAGGGAGGGCTCGAACCTGCGACCCTCTCCTCAAACACGCGCGCTTCTTACCATCCCAACTAAGCAAGCCATTTGTTTAATATATGCGCTGGGTTTAATACATAGGAAACCTGTGACATATTATGGAAAAACGCGCGCGATGATTTGAACTCACGAACCAGGGGATGACAGCGCATCATCTTCCCCAAAAACACCTGCAGAAAACTCTGAGTTTTGCTACGGTTTTGCTACTAAACCACTCGTAGCGAATAAAAACGGGAAAATAGCGATTAGCATATACTCTTCAATAAATATTTCGCACCCCCTCTAAACGCTTCGTCCCAGCCTTGCGAACATGCCTGTACCCTCAATTCGTCCTAATTTCACTTCTAACGTAAAGCCCCCTTTTTAAACCCTAAAAACTCAAATCGTGCATCAATGGCAAAACACAATTAAAGCACATAAACTCCACAAAACAAGTCCAGAAACGATCGGTGCATTGAACCAAACAATAATATGCAATTAGAATCTAATGTAGATGCTTATATTGTTCAAATCGAGAGGGTTTTCAGAACGGCTTACCTTGGTGAATAGGAGAATGTTCTGGGGGTGTTGAAGTCGTGTGAGTATCCAAACACGTTCAGAATCCCTTGATGAATCTTTTGCAATGCCTGAATCTCCTTGAAAGCCTCTAATTCTCTGAAATCGAATTTGAGTTCTTGGAGATTTTTTTTGTGTTCTTGCAGCTCTGTTTGTGCACGAATTTTCCACCCCTAATCCACTGTCTTGACTTGTATATTTATATGAGACTCAAATTAGGTCAAAAAACGAAGCCCATAGTCCTTGAAATCCAATCTTGCCATAGTTGAAAAAATTGTTTTTGTTTCTTGAATAATAAGTTACCATATTTGGCCAAATATTTAATCAATCCTCTCCATTTGTTTTATGCACGAAAATTATACCATATTTTGCCATTATTGTTGATTGAAAAACAATCAAACATATTTTTTTTACCAAATATTTGATTCTTCATTTAATTAAATCATTAAAAATTAATTTAAAAATGAAATAAAATTATGTAAAAATCAAATAAAATGATATAATTCATGACATATTTTTAGGATAGCTTATGAATCAAGTTTGGGTCATAAAATATAGGCCCATTTGCAAAATTCCTTAATTTGAACCCTCCTTTTCCACATTTGGTCCCTGAAAATCACCTAACTTTGATCAAGCATATCTCCTTCCATATTTGGGCTATGAAGGAGTTCTAATACTTTTCGGAAACCTCAAGAGGTCCTCTACAAGCCACTTTGGAATATATTTTTCATTTGGAGCTTTTATCTTGATCATATCCTCTTTGGGAAAAAACTGCTTTTGAAGGATGCCTAAAATTGACCTGTAATCTTTTGCTTTGTATCTTTTAAATGAAGCATTTTTGGCCTTGTCTTGTGAGACACAAAATTGTAGAGAATCCAATTTCCTTCAAAATAGGCTTTGAGTGGAGAATTTCTGATGTTCCATGTGAAAGTTATGCCCAGTCAAAGTTGGGTTGACTTTCCCCTAAGAAACCCTAATTTGAACCTTTTTTCATATTTGTTCATCTCTGAGTTTCTATTAATGGAATCATGATCAATTCTTGATCAAATGATGGTTATGCACCCCATACTTGATGTTTGCCCGATGATTATGGTTTGAATCATGCTTTGATTGTGATCTACCTTTCAATTTGAATCAGTTGACTGTGAATTATCTGGATTATTTGAATGAGCCATGTCTTGAGATTTGAACCTTGCTTTTGTTATGAAAAAGTATGGGAGGTAAATTTTGGGGTATGACAGCTGCCCCTATTTAATTACCTTGGATTGGGTGACAAGAGGGTGTGTAGACCTCGCGTCGTTCCGATCGAAGAGTTATTAAATACTGGAAGACCCCTAAATTTGCCTTGAACTTGACTATGGAAGAAGAGAAATGTCCTGCTAAAGCCTGAGTCTTACATAGCGAGGACCTTTGTTGGTTGTATAATTGGCTTGCTATGGTCAGCAAGCCTCCGCAGTTTGTGAACCCCAACTTACTATAGTTCTAGTAAGTTTCCGCAGTTTGTGAACCCCTCACTTACTATAGTTCTAGTAAGTCTTCGTAGCTTGTGGACCCCAATAGGATTGCTTGCTATAATTCTAGCAAGTTCACCTGCACCGACAGGGTTTTCTGCGAATCTCATCGCAGAATTTACCTGTACCACCAATAGGGTTATTCACGAGTGTCATCGTGAAATTTACCTACATTACCAGGGTTATCTGCGAATGTCATCGCAGAATTTACCTGTACCACCAATAGGGTTATTCACGAGTGTCGTCGCGAAATTTACCTATATTATCAGGGTTATCTGCGAATGTCATCGCAGAATTTACCTGTACCACCAATAGGGTTATTCACGAGTGTCGTCGTGAAATTTACCTATATTATCAGGGTTATCTGCGAATGCTATCGCAGAATTTACCTGTACTCCCAATAGGGTTATTCACGAGTGTCGTCGTGAAATTTACCTATATTATCAGGGTTATCTACGAATGCTATCGCAGAATTTACCTGTACTCCCAATAGGGTTATTCACGAGTGTCGTCGTGAAATTTACCTATATTATCAGGGTTATCTACGAATGCTATCGCAGAATTTACCTGTACTCCCAATAGGGTTATTCACGAGTGTTGTCGCGAAATTTACCTATATTATCAGGGTTATCTACGAATGCTATCGCAGAATTTACCTGTACCACCAATAGGGTTATTCACGAATGTTATCGCGAAATTTACCTATATAGAATTTTGTTTTGCAAATGCGCATGCATCATGCTTATGTGTTATGTACATGCCCCTGTCGATTGTATAATGCGTATGTGTGAATGCTTACACATGTATATGTTGTATGTATACTGACGAATGTATGCAATGATGTATGTATGATAACCCTGACACCGCATCTCCTTATCACTCATCTCCTTATCACCCATTGCCTTTGTTTAACCTCTTTTGAATTGTTTGTGAACTATGGCTCGGTTCGTATTCGGATGACTTGCCGACCCCCCTTTTTTGTGAAAGGATCAACCTGGGGTAACACCAGTGCAAAGTGTGTGTAGCCTTCCGGAGATTTTGTCTTTTTGCTTTTGTGTTGCAAGTTTGCAAGTTTCTCATGTTAAATCCATGTTAAAGTTTATAAAAGAAAATTACCCTTTGCGAATGGTACTGAAATTAGAAATGAAGCATAGTATGCAAAAAAAAAAAAGGAAATTTTATTGATATTGCCTTGAATTGGCGAGTGTACAGAAATGCGAAGAAAGAAAATGACAAATAGAAATGATATTAATACTGCCGTTGCTCTTTTTTGTTATCGAGGACCCCAATAATCCTTCGACTTCAGAAGTAGATGATTGCACGACCCCTTATCCTTCGTAGTTTGCCTTCGGCTTATGTCCGGTAATCCTGCTTTTGCTAGGCATAGTACTTCTTGACCGCGTCTGAGTTGATTGGGTGCGGTAGCTCATCCCCATCCATTGTAGTGAGGACTAATGCCCCTCCTGAGAACACCGTTTTTACAATGTAGGGACCTTCGTAGTTAGGTGTCCATTTTCCACGGGCGTCGAGTCGAGGTAACAGTATCTTCTTAAGGACAATGTCACCTTCTTTGTAGGTTCGGGGTCGGACCTTCTTATCGAACGCTTTTTTCATCCTTTTCTGATAGAGTTGTCCATGACACAAAGCTGTCAGTCGCTTTTCTTCAATGAGATTAAGCTGATCAAAACGAGTTTTTACCCATTCCGACTCTTCTAACTTTGTGTCAGCTATGACTCTTAGTGACGGGATCTCCACCTCGATTGGGAGGACAGCTTCCATACCGTAGACTAGGGAAAAGGGGGTTGCCCCTGTAGACGTACGCACCGAGGTTCTGTAACCGTGTAGGGCGAAGGGGAGCATTTCGTGCCAATCCTTGTATGTTTTCACCATCTTTTGTATTATCTTTTTGATATTTTTGTTTGCAGCTTCGACAGCGCCGTTCATTTTAGGCCTGTATGGTGAAGAATTGTGGTGTTCAATCTTGAACTCCTCGCACAGCTCCCTCATCATGTTATTGTTCAGATTCGACCCATTATCGGTGATAATCCTGCTTGGAACCCCATACCGACATATGATATTATGCTTGATGAACCGAGTGACTACTTGTCTCGTTACGTTGGTGTAAGAGGCAGCTTCGACCCATTTGGTGAAGTAGTCTATGGCGACTAATATGAATCGGTGCCCATTTGAAGCTTTTGGTTCTATCATTCCTATCATGTCAATTCCCCACATTGCAAATGGCCATGGTGAACTTAGAACATTCAACGGGTTTGGTGGTACGTGCACCTTGTCAGCGTAGATCTGGCACTTGTGACAGGTCCTTGCATATTGGAAACAGTCGGCCTCCATTGTTAACCAGTAATACCCTGCTCGCAATATTTTTCTAGCCATTGAATGTCCGTTTGCATGAGTTCCGAAAGTTCCTTCATGTACCTCCCTGATAATCTCCTTGGCCTCGTTCTTATCTACACACCTCAACAACACTGAATCATAGTTCCTTTTGTACAGGATGCTTCCACTTAAGGAGAACTTGGATGCAAGTCTCCTCAATGTCTTTTTATCAATTGTCGAGGCATTCTCCGGGTATTCTTGTTTTTCCAAGTACTTTTTAATGTCGTGGTACCATGGTTCGTTGTCAGACTGCTCCTCAATCGTGAGACAGTAGGCAGGTTCGTCAAAGTGTCTAACAGTTATCCGTGGTTCATGGTTTGGCCAGGTCACCTTGAACATAGAGGAGAGCGTTGCTAGCGCGTCGGCTATTTGATTTTCTTCCCTCGGGATATGAGTAAAAGTGATAGTATCAAATTCAGCCGTCAACTCCAGTATAAGGTCTCGGTATGGGATTAGTTTTGCATCTCGAGTGTCCCATTCTTTGTTGACTTGATGTATTACCAATGCTGAATCTCCGTATACATCAAGTAATTTAATCCTCAGATCGATCGCAGCTTCTAACCCCAATATACACGCTTCGTATTCTGCAATGTTGTTGGTGCAGTCGAAACATAGTCTTGCAGTGAAGGGTATGTGCCGGTCATCGGGAGATGTCAATACTGCCCCTATGCCATGTCCTAGTGCATTTGAGGCACCGTCGAACATGAGTTTCCATACCAAACCCGGTTCGGGTCCCTCGTCGGGTCCTGGTATTTCATAATCTCTTACTAGCATAATATCCTCATCGGGGAAGTCAAACTTCATAGACTGGTATTCGTCGAGGGGTTGGTGAGCAAGGTGCTCCGCCAGTACACTCCCTTTTATTGCTTTTTGAGTTACATATTGTATGTCGTATTCGGACAACAACATTTGCCATCTTGCAATTCTACCCGTGAGCGCCTGTTTTTCGAACACGTATTTTAAAGGATCCATTCTCGATATTAGCCATGTGGAATGGTTCAGCATATATTGCCTTAGACGTTTGGAGGCCCATGCTAGGGCACAACATGTCTTTTCCAATGGTGAATACCGAGATTCGCAATCCGTGAATTTCTTACTGAGGTAGTAGATAGCGTGTTCTTTCCTGCCTGTTTCATCTTGTTGCCCCAGTACACACCCCATAGACCTTTCGAGTACTGTGAGGTACATGATTAGTGGCCTTCCGGGTACGGGAGGTAAGAGTATAGGTGGTTCTTGCAAGTAGTTCTTTATGGTTTCGAAGGCTACTTGACAATCATCATTCCACTTGATAGGTTGATCCTTCCTGAGTAGTTTGAATATAGGCTCGCATGTAGCTGTTAGGTGTGAAATGAACCTTGAGATGTAATTCAACCGACCCAGGAAACCTCGTACCTCTTTTTCTGTTTTTGGAACGGGCATCGCTTGTATGGCTTTTACTTTATCAGGATCAACCTCTATACCTCGTTGGCTTACAATGAACCCCAACAGCTTTCCCGATCTTACACCAAATGTGCACTTATTCGGGTTCAACCTCAACTTGTATTTCTTCAGGCGTTCAAACAGCTTATGTAGATTTGTAATATGCTCTTCTTCTGTGCCGGATTTGGCGATCATATCATCTACATATACTTCGACCTCTTTATGGATCATATCATGGAATAATGTAACCATGGCCCTTTGATATGTTGCCCCTGCGTTTCTCAACCCGAAAGGCATTACTTTGTAACAGAAAGTGCCCCAAGATGTCATGAAGGTTGTTTTCTCCATATCTTCGGGCGCCATCTTGATCTGATTATACCCGGAAAAACCATCCATAAAAGAGAACACTGAAGCTTGTGCTGTATTGTCCACCAAGATATCTATATGTGGTAGTGGGAAATCGTCCTTCGGACTTGCTTTATTTAGATCCCTGTAATCTACACACATGCGTACTTTCCCGTCTTTCTTAGGAACTGGTACTATGTTTGCAATCCATGGTGGGTAGTCAACCACGGCGAGAAACCCGGCGTCGAATTGTTTGAGCACCTCTTCCCTAATCTTACTATCCATATCTGGTCGAACCCTTCTGCGCTTTTGCCTGACTGGCGCACATCCTTCTTTGAGAGGTAACCTGTGTACCACGATGTCTGTATCCAACCCCGGCATGTCACGGTATGACCAAGCAAAAATCTCCGCATACTCGTGGAGGAGCTTGGTTAGCATTGCTTTTACGTCCTTACCTAGTGTTGCCCCAATCTTAATGTTCTTGGGTTCTTCATCCGTTCCCAAGTTTATGATTTCAATGGCCTCTTGTGGAGGGAGCATGCTCTTGGATTCCTTATCCACTAACCTTGACAACTCTTCCGGAAGTTCATCGTCTTCCTCATCCCCTTCTTCAGCCTGATTAGCGAGAGCCTCGAGTTTGTATAGAGTCTCAGCAGTATTATTATCGGTGGTGTCAGAAGGTGATCTGCACATGTTTTATGTTTTTTGTTTTCTTTTAGTATGCAGATGTGAACGTGCTTTGTTTGTGCAAGAAATTTATTTGTCATTTTCAGAAATGGAAAAGGAATAAATGCGAGAAAAGACAATGTTTTCAATACCAAAATGCAAAGACAATTTTATTAATAAACTTCGAACTTGAAAGTAAATGGGGCCCTTACAAACTAACTCTATGCTTCGGGCGAGGCATGAGCTTTATTGTTTTTTTATTTGAAAAAGGGAAATAAAACACACAAAAGCAAATTACTTTGAAATGAAAACTATCTCCGGTATCTCCATGCTTGTCCAATTCTGTAGCTGTTCTCCTGGTCTGATTTCTCGGATGAAGTTGGATGTCCCTTCTCGAGAATCCTTGTTGGACACCATAGCTACATGTTCATACCCACCATTCACAAAAGTTTGCATTATTGGGGGAAATTGTTGTTCCTCCTTTTTGATGCTTTTGAACTTGGTGGGTTGATATCCTAACCCTGAGCGATCTTTCTTCTCTGACACCTCTGGTAGCTTGCCCCATCCTTTAGCATCTGTGTCTTGTAGATCCTTCCACGATGTCACCGCCCTTCTTATCTTCTCCACTGGTAGTGTGATAGCAGTTGCAATTTCTAGAGCTTGAAATGCGGTACCCAATGCTTCATCTCCAGCCTCAATATATCTGTATGAGTTTAGATTGCTGACAAATATATCCTCTTCTCCATTGATAGTCACTATGGAGTTCCCATTCACAAACTTTAGTTTCTGATGGAGGGTGGAGGTGACTGCCCCAGCTGCATGAATCCAAGGACGTCCTAGTAAGCAGGTATAAGCTGGCTCAATTTCCATCACTTGGAAATTGATGCAGAAGGTGTGAGGACCGATTATGACAGGAAGGTCTACTTCTCCAAACACCGGACTCTGTGATCCATCGAAAGCCTTAACCACCAGACGACTAGGTCTAACCACAAGTCCTTCCAAGGCTATCTTGTCAAGTGTTGCTTTTGGCATCACGTTTAAGGATGACCCTGTGTCAATCAGCACTCTAGCCAAATGAGCCTTCCCGCATTGCATGGAGATATGCAAGGCTTTGTTGTGTGACTTTCCTTGTAGGGGTAGCTCATTGTCATTGAAACCCAGGCATGCCCCAGCAGTTAGATTGGCCACCATTCCGTCAAATTGATTGACTGTGATGTCCTTAGTTACATGGGCAGCGTTTAGGATCTTCATCAAAGCGTCTCGATGTTTCTCAGAGTGTATCAATAGTGATAAGAGCGATATCTTAGATGGTGTTTGTTGCAATTGATCCACCACTCTATAATCACTCTTCTTAATCAGAGCGAGAAACTCCTCAGCATCTTTATTAGAAGTTTCTTTATCCTTAGGTTCAGCCTCGTCAATTGGTCTTGTGACAACTTGTTCTCCAGATTGTGTCAAGTTTCCACTAGACGTTGGTTGTACTTGCGCAGTTTTGAATATGCGCCCACTACGGGTCATACCTCCAGGTCCAACGATGCTTGATACTGCAGTATTAGTATCGGTCTCATATTCCCATGGTACCGCTTTCATCTTGTCCAAAGGATATGGTCCTCTGATTGGGATGATCTTGGTGCGTTCTTGCGTAGGTATCATTACTGGCGGTCTAGAGCATGGGATAATCAATGGTTTCCTTGCCCCTTGTGCAGGTATCATTAAAGGCTCGTTTCTTTCCACCATCGCCACATATTCCTCTTCGGGGTGTTCCTCCATTGGATCAATCCTTGATCCATGAGTCTTTGCAAAGTGTCTTTGAAAGCTTCGTTATGTTCTAGGATAAACCCCTTTATAAGAAGATACCTCTTAAGTGCATCTATGGGGGAGTTCCGTTGTTGAACCAACTCTTGCTCATTGACAACTTCTATTGCATTGACTGCGCCTTCATGGTGTGGCATCGGATTTGTTTTCACATTGGGTTTGTCAAAGGCGATTGCCCCCGACTCAATCAGATCTTGGACTATGTGTCTAAAAGCCCAACATTTCTCCAGGGTATGTCCAGGAGAATTGGCGTGAAATTCACACCTTTCATTTGGCTTGTAGTTGGGTGTAACCTTGCCTGGAGGAAGAGGTGGCAGTGGCCTAACTTCTACCAAGGATTCATTTATTAAATATTTCAGAATTTCTTTCTTGGAAGTAGGTAGCGGATCGAATCTCCTTTGTCCTCCCTGAAACCGGTTTTGTTGTGGTGGATATGACATGGGAGGTCTGCTCTCTTGATGCCCTACAGCATTAGTCTCTCCTTCCTTCTTCTTTGTGAAGTTAGGGGTAGGCCTCTTCGCCTGATAGGAGTTAGATGATGCTCCTTGTATTTTCCCGCTCTTAATTCCGTCTTCTATTCTTTCACCAATAACCACTAAATCTGAAAACCCTGAGGACACACTCCCTACCATTTTATCGTAGTATGGCCCTTGTAATGTAGCCATAAACATTTTTACGAGTTCTTTTTCCAACAGGGGCGGTTGGACTCGGGAGGCCATTTCCCTCCATCTCTGTGCATATTCCTTGAACGATTCCTCTTTCTTTTGTGACAAATTTTGGAGTTGCATCCGATCGGGTGCCATGTCCAAATTGTATTTATATTGCTTTAGGAACGTATTAGCAAGGTCGGTCCAGCTTCGGATGTGAGACTTCTCTAATTGCATATACCAGTCAACTGATGCTCCACTCAAGCTATCTTGGAAAAAATGCATCATCAACTTTTGATCATGAGCATAAGCAGCCATTTTTCGTACATACATGCGCAAGTGACTCTTCGGACAAGAGAGTCCCTTGTACTTTTCAAAGTCGGGTATCTTGAATTTATGAGGAATAGTCAAATCCGGCACCAAGCTCATTTCATAGGTATCCACATCAAAGACATCATATCCTTCCATTGCTTTCATCCTTTCTTCCAGCGCCTTGATTTGTTCACTCTCCTTGGAATTCTCCCCAGAATCAGCAGAGGTCAGCTTTGGTTGAGGGACTTGATCTGTGTCATTAGTGTCCCCATACTGTAGATCCAAGTAGTCCTCATCCCTAAGCGGATTGTTGATTGGAATGCGAACTGTGCGAGACGTCCCTTCTTTCTGAGTAGTAGGGATAAATCCTTCTTGAGAGTCCTCTCCCTCTTCATGGGTCGTAGTAACCCTTTTTGAGGAGTGAGCTTTTGTCTTGTGAGGGTCATGACCCTTAACATATCCTAACAATGGGTTGCCATCTTTAGGTATCTCTTCATACTGATCATGAACTTCCTTAGCTTTGTCCTGCTTATCTTTGAGGTCTTTCATGAAGCTCAACACTTGGGCCATTCCTCCCTGGAGGTCTTCAACAGTACCTTTCAGCTGGGTCATTTCCTCACGAAGGGCGGCTTGATTCTGCTCTAGCTGTTCCATTGCTTTCTTCTTCTGAGCTCTGGTCTTGATTTGTGGTTGAGTTGCAATGGTGTGACTGGAGATGAAGATAGTTTTTTTTTGTTTTAATGTTTTGAAAAATAAATATGATATGCATGCTATGAATGATATGGTTATGCAATGCTTATGTCTTATCCACACTATTATAATACACATATATATTTATATATTATTTTTATTCTTTTTCTTTTTTTTTTTATATATATACATGTACATCTTTCCTTTTTTTTTTTTTTTTTTTTGCACATATGTATTATGTATATATATATATTTTTTTTTTTTACATATGTATTTATTGTTTTTTTTTTTTATATATATATTTTTTGTACATGTATATACATATATGTGTTTTTTTTTTTTTTTTTAGAGAGGTAAACAAGGTTGGTAAATATTTATAGAAACGATGAGTAACGAAAAAGAAACACACTTTATTGAAAAGAAAATACTAATCCATTGTTGGTTCACAAAGAGGAAGGGAAACTGAAATTAAAAATACTCAAAATAAATTGAATTAAAAGTACTTGAAATAAAAGCAACAAGGAAACAACATAAAGCTAAGAACGCCTTTGGATGTCTTCTTTGAACTTGTCCACCATGCTCCTACAAAGCTCCATAAACTCTTTGACGACTTTAGGAAGGATAATGGGAGAGGATTCTGCTCTTTCCAAACTTTTTGGAATATCCAGGATTAGATCATTACACAAGAAGACTAGCTTATCATAATCATCGCGACATTTCTCATAGTCTTCAAGCATCTTAGGAACCATGCTCACATGCTCGTAAGCTGTAGAAACGATTGTGTATTGTCTTTTCCAATAGTCTCTTTCGTTCAAGGCTGCCTCGTGTATCTCTTTTTCTCTCATGAACACTTCCCGAAGTGATACCATAGCTTGAAATGCTCTTTCGCACTCACCAGTACGCTGTAAGAGTTCTTCTTCCGTGGTTAATCTTCTTGCGTGCTCTTGTTGTCCAGCATTGAGGGCTTCTTGAAGATCATATTTGAGATTCCTTATTTCATCCTCTTGATCTTTAGTCCTATCAGTTAATTCAAAGATTACAGCTTCCAGATTTTTCTCAGATTCTGCTTTGTCATGGGAAGCCTTCTCATAACGCCTTCTCCACCTTGCAATTTCCGTATTAGCTTGCTCCAACCTCTCATCATGAGCCTCTAAATTAAAGTTAGCACTTAAATACCCTTCAGTTGCACGCTTTCTTTTACTTCTTTGCCTATCATTTTCTTCTTTCATCGCTTGGAGTTCTTGATTTTTCTCTTTAAGGTCAAAGCGCAGTTGGCTCCTTTCATTAGTAAGTTGATGCAAATCAAGTTCTAATTTCTCTTTCTCCTTTCGGGACGCCTCTAGGGCAGCCCTGATTCCTTCTATCTCTTCGATGGATAAAGGAATAGGATCAGGAGAATCAGGCTTGTAGGCGGGATCCACAACAAAAGGAAGCAACACTTTCTTAACTCTTTCTTGAACCCATGTGGTGTAAGGTTCCTTTGCAATCGCATTCTTTGGCCCAAAATCTCTTCTATGAACACTACTCCAAGCTTGAATTACCTTCTTCCATGTCCTTGGCTCACCTTTCCCATTATCATGCAAAATCAATTCTTTTGTACGTTGCTCGGAAGGTTCTTTATCCATGGAATGACCCAATTGACGCAGTGCTAAATTAGGATTATAATTAATACAACCAAGAGTTCCTATCAATGGCACATTGTTGAATTCTCCGCATTTGTAAATGATCTTATCTGAATTTAATTTTCTTGCATACCATAGAATAGAATCTGCTTTAAGAGCCCTTAATTTTTGAGACCAATCATTCCTAGTTAATTCTTTGATGAAGCAACTAGCTTTGTAGAGATGGGAAGTCAACCAAGAATAGAGCAAATGAACACAACACACTAGCACTCCTCTCTTTCTTTCATACCTCATATGAATAGCATAGTAAATGTTAGCGAGGATAGTCGGAGTTGGATCTTTGTCAAAAAGCCTAAAAGAAGTGAAAGCATGGATAGCGGTAGGATCAATATAATCAATATTCTTTGGCAATAAAACAACACCAAAAACCAAAAGAGCTAATACATGTCCACAAATGTCCCATTGTTTCCTTTGAGCAAACATTAATGCTTGATTTTCCAAATAAGATCTTTTGAACCCATGCACTTCTCCCTCAGTTTTATAATGTACTTTCAATTCTGCAGCGGACATTCCTAAAGCCTTTTCTAGATCTGAAAAGTCAACTTCCTTACCCACACCAGTATAGAATTCCTTTTTTATCCTCGAAAAACCCAACATAGCATCCATTTCTTCTATGGTAGGTGCTAACTGAAAATCCTGGAAAGTAAAACATCTCAAAGGCGGATCATAGAATTGTACCAAGGCGGTGATAGCTTCTTCTTGCACTTTTACCCTTAGCAAATCCAAGATATTACCATAGCGAATCTCAAACCTATCCAAAGCACCTGATGGCAATTTTTCTTTGATGATCTTCAATTTCTTAATGTCTGGAGTAGAAACAGTAAAGTGCACGATTGTCTTCTTCGTACTCATCCTTCCTACACATTCACCAACAAAATACATTTTACCAAATATATATACATATATGTGTATTATTATTTTTATTTGTGGATAAGACATGATGAAAAATGCAAATGATTAGATGATGCATGCAAACACACAAAAAAAAAAATAATACAAACATAAAAAATAATTAAGCAAAAAAACATGATATTTCAAAGAACCCAGGTTCATAGGTTCGACGTAGGGGGCTCTTGGGAGCCAACCTTTATATGGGGGTTCTAAAAGGTCTCATGGGGTCGTTCGTAGCCTCCGAGACTTTTTCGTCTCTTCGGATTTTGGAACAACTCATTTTATCCATGAGGTTCGAATTTTTGGGTAGGTTCCCGGAGAGATCAGCTAAGTATCCAGTCCAGCCCTCCACAAAGTCTAGCTTCGTTTCGGACCTTTCCAAACACCTAACCCACTCCGAGTGGAGTTATCAGTGAGATTCGTAAGGCGATTCATGTCCCCTTTTGGTCTCAAAGTTAACTCCCACGCTTAAGGTTTAACCGACATAAAAATAGAGCAAATATATAAAAATAAAAGCAGATATTTTCAGGCAGATAAAAAACATAAAACAAATAAACAAATAAATAATTTAACGTTTATTAAAAGATAAACCTTCCCCAAACCCTAAAATGCGCCACAAACCCTAAACCACAAACCACGAGCCAAAAACCTAAACCCACTCAAGCCTTAGGAGCATAATAATTCACTAAAAGTGTTTCCCCAGCAGAGTCGCCAGCTGTAGCAACCTGCCTAAAAATTTAACTTAGAGAGTCGCCACCTATTCTACCAAGGCGAATAGGAAACCTTACGCAGTTGAGAGATCAAGGTAAGATACTATATTCAGGTCGAGGGAAGGTGTTAGGCACCCTCAACCCTTTCCTAAAGGCTAACATTTAAAGATAAAGGTTTATGGCTAACTGTTAAGGTTTTATAGCTAAAGAATCGAACAGGGGGAAAATTGAGATTTTGAGGAGGGGGACTCGCCTTGTTGCCAAGTGCCTACGTATCTCCTTATGGAGAATCAGAGTCAACGTAGTTCGGGAAGGGTTGTACGCCATTTAGAGTTTGAATTTGATTTGGTATGGTTTTTTTGGAGGCTTTTTGGTTAGCCTATCGCAGTTTGTTTTGTCTTTGTAATTTGAATGAATTTTAGAATTATTAGGGTTTGGGCGTACAACCCTGATTTGGCACAATTAACCGCAATGATCAATAGGTTTGATCACCATAGCTAAAAGATTAAGGGTTTGCATTGTTACCAATTCAAATCGATCAATTCGATTATCACTAATAACAACTTATTGTATTTTATTATTTTATGAATCTTTGCGTTTTATATTGTTACCTCTCATAATCGATTAACACGACTACAAATAATAACAAATTTAATTAAATAATAAGGCAAGATTAATCACCACAACCAATAAGATAGTTGCAGCCATTTAATCGAATTTAGTTGGATTTTATTTTAATTAAAATGATACTTTAATTATTTTTACTGTTAACCACAGCGATTAATCGATTTAATCGGCGCAAATAACAAATTAAAAATATCTAATGTAATTATCATATATTTATTTTATTTAAGAAATTATCCTATAATTATTAATTATGAAACTTAATATTTTAATTACAATAACAAACAAAATAATTAGATTTTTATTAAGTTTTTATTAAGGCTTTTATTCAGTGTGGTCGTATGATTAGGGTGTATGGTATGGGACTGAATCCTGGGGCGTTGGATCTAAGGCAAGTGGGGATTCTAGGGTGAGATCTGGGGGGATCATGGTAGTTAATCCAGATGCGCGCACATTGAATCACAAGACAAGTCTTTCATAAAAAATAAGGTTGGAGGGAGGGCTCGAACCTGCGACCCTCTCCTCAAACACGCGCGCTTCTTACCATCCCAACTAAGCAAGCCATTTGTTTAATATATGCGCTGGGTTTAATACATAGGAAACCTGTGACATATTATGGAAAAACGCGCGCGATGATTTGAACTCACGAACCAGGGGATGACAGCGCATCATCTTCCCCAAAAACACCTGCAGAAAACTCTGAGTTTTGCTACGGTTTTGCTACTAAACCACTCGTAGCGAATAAAAACGGGAAAATAGCGATTAGCATATACTCTTCAATAAATATTTCGCACCCCCTCTAAACGCTTCGTCCCAGCCTTGCGAACATGCCTGTACCCTCAATTCGTCCTAATTTCACTTCTAACGTAAAGCCCCCTTTTTAAACCCTAAAAACTCAAATCGTGCATCAATGGCAAAACACAATTAAAGCACATAAACTCCACAAAACAAGTCCAGAAACGATCGGTGCATTGAACCAAACAATAATATGCAATTAGAATCTAATGTAGATGCTTATATTGTTCAAATCGAGAGGGTTTTCAGAACGGCTTACCTTGGTGAATAGGAGAATGTTCTGGGGGTGTTGAAGTCGTGTGAGTATCCAAACACGTTCAGAATCCCTTGATGAATCTTTTGCAATGCCTGAATCTCCTTGAAAGCCTCTAATTCTCTGAAATCGAATTTGAGTTCTTGGAGATTTTTTTTGTGTTCTTGCAGCTCTGTTTGTGCACGAATTTTCCACCCCTAATCCACTGTCTTGACTTGTATATTTATATGAGACTCAAATTAGGTCAAAAAACGAAGCCCATAGTCCTTGAAATCCAATCTTGCCATAGTTGAAAAAATTGTTTTTGTTTCTTGAATAATAAGTTACCATATTTGGCCAAATATTTAATCAATCCTCTCCATTTGTTTTATGCACGAAAATTATACCATATTTTGCCATTATTGTTGATTGAAAAACAATCAAACATATTTTTTTTACCAAATATTTGATTCTTCATTTAATTAAATCATTAAAAATTAATTTAAAAATGAAATAAAATTATGTAAAAATCAAATAAAATGATATAATTCATGACATATTTTTAGGATAGCTTATGAATCAAGTTTGGGTCATAAAATATAGGCCCATTTGCAAAATTCCTTAATTTGAACCCTCCTTTTCCACATTTGGTCCCTGAAAATCACCTAACTTTGATCAAGCATATCTCCTTCCATATTTGGGCTATGAAGGAGTTCTAATACTTTTCGGAAACCTCAAGAGGTCCTCTACAAGCCACTTTGGAATATATTTTTCATTTGGAGCTTTTATCTTGATCATATCCTCTTTGGGAAAAAACTGCTTTTGAAGGATGCCTAAAATTGACCTGTAATCTTTTGCTTTGTATCTTTTAAATGAAGCATTTTTGGCCTTGTCTTGTGAGACACAAAATTGTAGAGAATCCAATTTCCTTCAAAATAGGCTTTGAGTGTAGAATTTCTGATGTTCCATGTGAAAGTTATGCCCAGTCAAAGTTGGGTTGACTTTCCCCTAAGAAACCCTAATTTGAACCTTTTTTCATATTTGTTCATCTCTGAGTTTCTATTAATGGAATCATGATCAATTCTTGATCAAATGATGGTTATGCACCCCATACTTGATGTTTGCCCGATGATTATGGTTTGAATCATGCTTTGATTGTGATCTACCTTTCAATTTGAATCAGTTGACTGTGAATTATCTGGATTATTCGAATGAGCCATGTCTTGAGATTTGAACCTTGCTTTTGTTATGAAAAAGTATGGGAGGTAAATTTTGGGGTATGACAACGTGCTGCCTGTGCCTTTTAATATCTTAACTTCTCCGTGGCCTTTCGCAATGTGGGGCATTGACATGATTGGAGAAATTAAGCCTACTGCTTCTAATGGACATCGCTTCATTTTGGTTGCCATTGATTACTTCACCAAGTGGGTTGAAGCCGCATCTTATGCGAATGTTACCAAGCAAGTGATTACTCGCTTTATCAAGCACAACATAATCTGTCGTTATGAGATTCTTGAGAAGATCATTACTGATAATGGATCGAATCTCAATAACAAGATGATGAAGGAGCTTTGTGAGTCCTTCAAGATCAAGCACCACAATTCTTCTCCGTATCGTCTAAAGATGAATGGTGTTGTTGAAGCGGCCAATAAGAACATTAAGAAGATTGTGCAAAAGATGGTAGTGACTTACCGAGATTGACACGAGATGCTACCTTTTGCCTTGCATGGTTATCGCACCTCTGTGCGTACATCGACTAGGGCAACTCCTTTCTCACTTGTTTACGGCATGGAAGCGATATTGCCTGTTGAAGTTGAGATTCCTTCCCTGAGGATTATGAAGGACGTCGAGCTTGACGAGTCAGAATGGGTACATAATCGAATGAATCAGTTGAACCTCATTGATGAGAAGCGTTTAACAGCTATTGGTCATGGTCAGGTGTACCAAAAGAAGATGAGGAAAGCGTTTGACAAGCGGGTGCGACCCCAAAGCTATAAACCAGGTGACCTGGTACTCAAAAGAATCATCCTCCCTCAGAGAGATCCGCGAGACAAGTGGACTCCGACGTATGAAGGCCCTTTTGTTGTGCAGAAAGTGTTCTCTGGCGGTGCCATGATGCTTGCAGCAATGGATGGCGAGAACTTTCCGCACCCTGTGAACGCGGATGTAGTAAAAAAATATTTCGCATAGACCTGATAAAAAAAAGAATGATAAAATAAAAAAGAAGAAAAAAAAGAAAAAAAGAAAGAAAAAGAAGAAGGAAAAATGAATCAGGCAAAAGAATGAAAAAGAAACAAATATACCCGCTAAGTTGAAAACCCGAAAGGGCGGCTTAGGCAAAAAAGGGACAAAAGCGAACGACTACATCTTGCATGCCACCTTGGCAATCACTCTTCGTACATGCTTAGGGCTCCCGACCGAGGGATAAGCAAGACTCCGTGTTCTTGAGTTCGCACCTGGAAACTCAAATCCCTAAAGCATTCTCTAATTCCAATCGTCGTGTTTAGTGCTCCCAACCGAGGGATAAGCAAGACTCTGTGTTCTTGAGTTTGCATCGCTGGCAACTCAAATCCCTAAAGGCTCTCACAAACCCCGGCGGGTCCACAAGTTCGGTGATGTCACACCAATCTGTTGTTAAATCGGGCAGTGATCAATCCTAGTGAGTACGGTCTTCCAAAGCAAGGAGATGAGAACATCAAGGTTATAAAAGGGATAGCGGGATCGAAGCCAATGGATATCCGTTTCACATTGCCATTTCTCTTGTATTTAAAAAAATGTGCAATTACCTCCTACTAGGAATTGCTTCCTAAATGTTCGCCCTTTCTCGGGCATTTTTCATATCAATTAGTAAATTTCTTTTCATCTCAAAAGCCGTTTCTTTTTACTGTTTTGTTTGCATAAAACATCCTGAGTTTGTGTTAAACTTTGCTTATGAAAACTGCAGTACTTTTACAATACATGATTAGAAATGATGAAACCTTTGAATCTACTTCGAAGTCTTGTGTAACCAGGATGGCAGGCCAAGATACCATGCTATATCCTGGGGCATTTTCATTTGTTTGTCTCGCAGGTACGTCCTTACAAGCGCTTCGCATCAGCATATTGGCGGACCTAGCTATGAGAGATTCTCACTCCCCAGCCGAGTGCTTCCTAATGAGAGATTCTTATTCCCCAGCTGAGTACATTCAGATGAGATTTTCTTTGTTCCAAGATTCTCATATCCTCAGTAAAGCACATCTTGATGCATTCTCCATGCTCCAGAAGTCTTGTTCCCTGGCGGAATGCTTTCTCCCCAGTTGAGTCATGATAGAATGGTATATGATTCCCCAACAGGCTGTTAATGAGGTTCCTTTCCCGAATTCCTCGTTCTCCCCAGTAGAGGTTTTCTCTCCCCAACAGATTGACCTGTTTTCCCCAGGAGAGTCATCTTATTCCCCAGCGGAATGATCTTAACAAAAGGTTTTTTTTGCTGAGTCCCTTATCCCTAGTGGATCTCTCATATCCCTAACAGATCGCTATGCAGAAGTATTCATCTCCCCCACTGAGTTTCTTTCCTCAGCAGGATCTGTTCTCATCTAGGACTTCCCCAGCGGAATGCGTCCTATACCAGCAAGTTGGTTACTCCTCACCAGAGTTATCTCCATGACTTGCTCTTATCTCCTCATCCCCAGAGTGTCGAGAATTTGCTTCCCCAGTGAAGTTGCTAGGGTATTCCCCAAGCAGTTAATTATGATGTTCATATCCCCAAACATGATTTATTCCCCAAGTAGAGCTCGCGCCCGGATTTGATCCATCTTTGCCAGCTCGCAGTTTGTGGCTTCTGGTCACTCGTCTTGTCCTCCCCGCAGAGTTCCATAATCTCTCCAGGACTTCTTCAGCAATACATTGCTCATTCGTTGTCTCCCTAAGCGACGTTCGAATCATGCATCATTCGTATAGCATTCTCTAAGCATATAGCGTTTTCCTCCCCGGGAATGTTATTCCATACACATTCATACATGCATCATGCATAAATCATATCATATATGTTTCTTTCTGCAGGAAAGTTATCCAGATTCAAATGCTCCCCAGAGAGCAATATTCGCCTAGTCATTACAGGCGCTTATCCTGATATTTCGAATCAGAAGAGGATTGTTCTACTTATTTTCTGACGCAGCTTAGATCAGTTCAAAGACATTCCTATTCCCGATGCCCCCAGATCGGTGGAAGATATTTGTTCCTATCCTAATATTCAGTTCAGTTTTGAAGGAACCGCCTCCGGATCTCTATAGATCTTCCGAAGGAGCAAGCCCTCTGATACATCAGATCAGTTGGAAATATCTACTCCCTGACGATTTAGTTCGTTCAGAAGAAGAAACTCGCCTGCCTAGTCCTGATGCCTAACCATCAGTTGAAGACGTTTTCTTTACCCGACATACACAGTTCGGAAGAGATATCTGTTCTTATCCTAATATTCAGATTCAGATTAGTTGAAGGGACCGCCTCCGGATCTCCCAAGATCTTACGAAGGAGCAAGCCAGTGATATCATTAGATCAGATGGAGATGTCTTCCTGATCGACTTTGTCTATCGGATGAAGATTGTCCTACTTATTTTCTGGCATCATGTCCAGATCAGTTTAAAGGCATTCTTTCCCCGGCGTACACAGTTCGGAAGAGATATTGTTCCTATCCTGATTACCAGTTCAGTTGAAGGAGCCGCATCCGGATCCCCGTGGTCTTACGAAGGAGCTAGCCACTAATTACCAGATTAGTAGGAATATCTACCTGATGATTTAATTGCATCAAAAGAGATGTCAGCCCAGATTCCCAGATCATGATTCCCAGATCAGAGATACCTATTACCCGTTAATGTCCGAATCAACTGATGTATCTCATTCGATTCCCATTTCGACTTAAGACATCTATCCCGATGCAAGTTCGGAGACATCTGCTATGTCTGATACACAGATCAGTCGAGATGTTCCTTCTCTTGATGCCCAGATCATTTGAAGTGTTTTCCCCTGCCTGTGGGTGCCCGTTCCTTCTTATCGCAAGTTGGAGCTTATTTAATTATCCAGATCAATCGAAGTTTTTTCTCCCTACTTGCTGGGTGGTACATTCCTTCTTACTGCAAGTTGGAATCTTCTATTGATCAAGAGCGCAAATTTTCGAGTTCATTCTGGTATTCAATCTCCTTCCACCTCAACGGTTCGAAACTTTTGTTTCTCACTCGCCAGGTTCAAGAAGTTTGAATAGGGGCAGCTGTTGCACCCCAAAATTTGCCCTTTTTATTTGAGCTATAAGTTAATAATGACGTTTATTTCGTCATTCAAAAATTGAAGAAAAATAATAAAGAGTTTTCATGGGTTTATGAAGATAAGGTGTGAAAAATGGTTTAAACGGTGTAAATACGAGAAAATTCATAAGTCCTACCTGGAAGCCAATTCTTTGAGGAAGGTCGTCAAATTTTCAAATTACTTGAGATTTTGCAGTGAAAAATAGTGCTGAATGTAGGGTTTCGGGCCTCGGAAAATTCATATCTCACAATCCGCTCGTTGGATTCGCTTGAAAATTTAACTGGAGCTCCGTACCATCATTACTGAGATTTCATATGTTCAGACCGAAGGCCAATTATGCACGGAAAACTCCCAGAATTTTAAGGATCGTCGTGTTGTTTCGGTAAAAAGTGAGTTTTCGAGTATGTCGCGACGAGTTCGAAAATTCATAACTCTTTCGATTTTTATCGTATGAAGTCCACACATGCCTGTTCAGAATTCTGAGCCGAAGATAGGGTTTTATCGAGTTGTTTGAGCGGTAATCACAAAATTTCGCACAGTCGCGCCAGATGAATCGACGTTTCTCGTCATTCAAACGCGTGTAATTTCTTCGTCGTTTATCAGATTGAGACGATTCTCGCGGAGACGAGTCACGAATTTGGTCATCTTCACAATGGCATTGGTTTCGTTCCGGAATTCAGAGCCGAACCGAGTTTCCCTAAAAACGAGCCAAAATAAGACGCACCGAGGGCAATTTGGACATTTCGCGTTGACATTATATAAACATTTTGCTCTTCACAAATCAAAGGGAGAACTCTCACAATTTCAATTCACCAAAGAGAACAAAAACACTTTCTCTCAATTCTCTCTCAATTCTCTTGGATCAAAACCACAAATCACATAAAACTTTCATCAAAACTCATCAATTTTCACCAAGATCAAGAACATGGATTGAAGAATCAAGATTCGAAATTCGATTTTCTTCTCCCTCTCCTCACCTAGCTCGCGCGCCTCCTCTCTTCTCCTCTTGGATTTCGTTTTCGTGTCGCATCCATGTCGTGTTCGCGCTTCGGTTAGATCTTCATCCGGTAAGCTTTCGGATCTTGAATTAAGTGCTTAATTGTTGATTATTATGTGAATTCAAATATAGATCTACCTCTTATTCTTGATTAATGGATGATTGATGATGATTGATCGGTGAATTTGTTCATCTTTTGCTCGAATTAGTCGTGTTCATGTGAATTATGGTTAGATTTGATGATTGATTGCATATAATTGATGATCATTGTTGATGAATTGTGACATTCTTGCTTTGGATCCATGATTTGTTGATGATTGTGTGTGCTTAATTGTTAAAATTCATATAGATGACTTGTGTCGCACTCAAAGTGTTTGTACAAATGCATGCGGTGAATTTTTGCTTGATAATGTGCCTTGCTTGATGCTTAAGTCATGATTTGAATATGTTGTGTAGCTTGATCACTATCGCATGTGCAAATAATTGTTGCCATTGTTGCATTTATATAATTGTTGGTGATGATATTAGAATTGTGGTTTGGCTTGACGCGTCGCACTTTGCTCAATGTGTTGTTATTTGACCTAATTGACTTTTGGATTCATGACTATACTTCGCCAAGATGCTTTGTGCCTAATCATTAAGAGCGATACATTTTTGGCTTGTGCTTAATCATTGAAATCGATATATGTTTGGTTTTGTTGCTTTGGTGCTTAAGGATTGTTCACTTATTGCTAATAGCATGCCTCACATTGATATTTGGTTCACATATTCTCATGTGCCATCGATTGTTGCCTTGATATCGTGCCTTGTTTCCATGGGTGTTTCATTGTGTTTTGAATGTGGTTTGATGGCTTTTCATGATGCTTGCAAGTTGGCATTGTTTCAAGTTGGGTAGAATTGGTTCCCAAGCATAAAAAATAGTAAAAAAGTGTTTTTCTATAGCAGAACCCGGTTCCTAACATGGAGGAACCGGTTCCCAGATGTTTCGTTGGTGTTTGGCACTATTTTTTTGGACCAGGAACCGGGTTGTCCATTCCAGGAGCCGGTTCCCCTGTGTTTTTTTTCCCTAACTTCAATCTTTCGTAACTTTTTGCTCGTAACTCCGATTTGCACGTTCTTTATATCGTCGGAAAGCTTATGAGATGTACTATCTAGCTAGATGCTTGGTTTTCATTAATTTGTAGATCACTCATGTTTGATTTCTCTTTGATTTTTCATTGTCCATTTCATGTTTACATTACTTGCCCGTTTCTTTTGGTTTATAGCAATAACGCAATTCCGATTGCGATGTTTGTTATTTCTAACTTGTGTGCTAGTGTGCAAGGCTTTTGGACGGTCACCGATCGATGCTCATTCTATGAGTGTTCCGCTTTATTTGCGGAATACGATTTCATTCACTCGTATTGTGTTCTCATCTTGGAGACACGTTCCTATTACTTTATATCTGCTTGTTTGGTTTGCTTGTTCCTCTTGCAGGTGTATTGTGATTATGCTCGAAGCGCATGTCGACCTGCTTGTGCTTTTGTGGCTAATTGGTAATGGTGATATTCAGAATTTGTGGAGCTTGAAGGTTGTGTTTCCGGGGTTCGAGCTTATGTCGGGTCTAAAAGTAAATTTCTTTAAGAGTAATATCTTTTACATCAATTTGAGTGACAGATTTATCCAGATGTCGTCGTCTTTTTTGACATGTGGTGTTGGGGTGCTGCCCTTCAAATTTCTGGGGATTATGGTAGGTGATAACCCGAGGAAGCTAGCAATGTGGAAAGTGTTAGAACAAGATTTGTTCTGATCAATATTCTTAGTTTTGATGATAACAAGGATATGAATTTTGTATGAGATAATGTGGTACTCTAATACACTGCAATTTCCCTTTCAGGAAATATATAAAGAGTATGCACAAATCAGCGCTCAGAAGCTTTGACTCAGAAGGTTCAGCATGCAACATCAGAACATGGTCTGGCAAGACATCAGAAGATGGTCAAGCAGAATCAGAACATGGGTCTATGGAAGCATCAGAAGAATTAGAGATCAGAAGCAGAAGCACTGAAGTTCTCATGGTATCACGCTCAGAAGCTCTTCAAGGTCAGAAGACAAGAAGATGCTCTGCACCTAGCTGTTTGACTTTGATGATATTCAAACGTTGTATACACAAACATCAGATCAGAAGCAAGTACAAGATGGCAGGCTACGCTGACTGACAAAAGGAACGTTAGAAGCTATTAAAGGCAACGTCAGTAGACACAGCGTAAACAAGGCTCGAGGTAGTTGATAAAAGAGTGAAACATTAAATGCAATGCTGTACGGAATACGCAAAGCATTAAATGCTCCCAACGGTCATCTTCTCAAGTGCCTATATATATGAAGTTCTGATGAGAAGCAAGCTGACGATTTCTGTGAATACAAACTTGCTGAAACGCTGTTCAAATCAAAGCTCACAAACTTTATCTTCATCAAAGCTCACTACATTGCTGTTGTAATATATTAGTGAGATTAAGCTTAAACTTTAAGAGAAATATCACTGTTGTGATTATAGCTTTTCATAAGCACTTGTAATACTCTTAGAATTGATTACATTAATTTGTAAGTAACTAGAGTGATCAGGTTTGATCAGGAAACTCTAGAAAGTCTTAGCTTGTGTCTAAGCAGTTGTAACTAGAGTGATCACGTGGTGGTCAGGATACTCTAGAAAGTCTTAGCTTGTGTCTAAGCAATTTTTCCTAGAGTGATCAGGTTGTGATCAGGATACTCTAGAAGACTTAGTCGCGGGCTAAGTGGAAAACCATTGTAATATGTTGAGATTAGTGGATTAAATCCTCAGGTGAGGTAAATCACTCCAAGGGGGTGGACTGGAGTAGTTTAGTTAACAACGAACCAGGATAAAAATAACTGTGCAATTATGTTTTTATCGTTCAAGTTTTTATACTACACTTATTCAAACCCCCCTTTCTAAGTGTTTTTCTATCCTTCAATTGGCATCAGAGCGCCGGTTCTAAGGTACAAGCACTTAACCGTGTCTAGAAAAGATTCAGGAAGAGAAAAACGCTTCAGTAAAAGATGGCTGGTGAAGAACTCACATCTACATCTGGCTCTACTGAGCAATTCAATGGAAATGGTAACAATGGTTACACTAGACCACCAGTATTTGATGGTGAAAACTTTGAATACTGGAAAGACAAACTAGAAAGTTACTTCCTTGGTCTAGATGGTGATCTTTGGGATCTTCTGATGGATGGTTACAAACATCCAGTAAAAGCCTCAGGCGTAAGGCTTACCTGGCAAGAAATGAATGATGATCAAAAGAAGCTTTTCAGAAATCATCATAAATGCAGGACTGTTTTGCTTAATGCTATCTCTCATGCTAAGTATGAGAAGATATCTAACAGGGAAACGACCTATGATATATATGAGTCATTGAAAATGACCCATGAGGGAAATGCTCAAGTCAAGGAGACTAAAGCTCTTGCTCTAATCCAAAGATATGAAGCCTTCAAGATGGAGGATGATGAAAACATTGAGAAGATGTTCTCAAGATTTCAAACGCTAACTGCTGGATTAAGAGTTCTGGATAAAGGCTACACCAAGGCTGATCATGTAAAGAAGGTTATCAGAAGCTTACCCAGAAGATGGGGTCCAATGGTAACAGCATTCAAGATTGCAAAGAATCTGAATGAAGTTTCTATGGAAGAGCTTATCAGTGCCTTGAGAAGCCATGAAATAGAGCTGGATGCAAACGAGCCTCAGAAGAAAGGTAAGTCTATTGCATTAAAATCTAATGTTAAAAAATGCACTAACGCTTTTCAGGCTAAAGAAGAAGATTCTGAAGAATCAGAATCTGAAGAAGAAGATGAACTGTCCATGATCTCCAGAAGGGTAAACCAACTCTAGAAAAGCAAGCAAAGGAAGTTCAGAGGCTTCAGAAGTTCAAAGAAATTTGAACGAGGAGAATCTTCTGGTGACAGAAGATCTGACAAGAAGAAGGCTGTCTGCTATGAGTGCAATGAGCCTGGACACTTCAAGAATGAATGTCCAAAACTTCAGAAGGAGAATCCCAAGAAGAAGTTTCATAAGAAGAAAGGTCTTATGGCAACATGGGATGATTTTGAATCAGAATCAGAATCAGACTCTGAAGGAGAGCAAGCCAACTTCGCGCTGATGGCTACAGAAGATGATGGATCAGAATCTACATCAGAATCAGATTCTGAAGAGGTATTTTCTGAACTATCTAGAGAAGAGTTAGTTTCCAGTTTAACAGAACTTCTGGAACTCAAGGCTCATCTTAGTATAAAATACAAAAAGCTGAAGAAGCAGTTTGAATTTGAAACTAAGAAGCTGGAAGTGGAAAATTCTGAACTGAAGGAAAAAGTTTTAACTCTATCCAAAGATAGTGGATCTCCTTCTGAAACAGAAAAATCCATTCCAAGTCTCAATCATATTCTGAAAGAATATGACTCGATCTTCAGAAAGTTCTTATCTATAAGTATTGGCAGAAGTCATCTTGCTTCTATGATATATGGTGTTTCTGGAAATAGAAGGTTCGGATTTGGCTATGAGGGTGATACCTCACATAAATTTGAACCTATTGATGATCTGAAGATCACATACAAGCCATTGTATGATCAGTTCAAATATGGCCATGCACATGATATTAGGCTCACTTCACACGCACAGAGCTTTAACACTGTTCACACTAAGAAGCATGTGACACATCCTAAGAAATATCATGCTGACAAACCTAAAGAATATCATGCTGTTCCTCCTGTTAAATATTATGCTAAACCCAAGTTCAATCAGAACTTGAGGAGAACTAACAAGAAAGGACCCAAGAAATTGTGGGTACCTAAGAAGAAGATAATTTCTGTTGCAGATATCCTTGGCTGCAAAGAGGACAAAAGCAAAATGTCATGGTACCTGGACTCTGGGTGCTCGCGACACATGACGGGAAGAAGGTCTACATTCCAAGACTTGGTGCTTAAACCAGGTGGAGAAGTCAAGTTTGGAGGAGATCAGAAGGGCAAAATCATTGGCTCTGGAACCATAAGTCTTGGTAACTCTCCTTCCATAACTAATGTACTTCTTGTAGAAGGATTAACGCATAACTTATTATCCATAAGTCAATTAAGTGACAATGGTTATGATATAATCTTTAATCAAAAGTCTTGCAATGCTGTAAGTCAGAAGGATGGCTCAATCCTATTTACAGGCAAGAGAAAGAACAACATTTACCAGATTGATCTTTCAGATCTTGAGAAGCAGAAGGTGACTTGCCTTATGTCTGTTTCTGAAGAGCAATGGGTCTGGCACAGAAGATTAGGACATGCTAGTTTGAGAAAGATCTCTCAGATTAACAAACTAAATCTGGTCAGAGGACTCCCAAATCTGAAATACAAATCAGATGCTCTTTGTGAAGCATGTCAGAAGGGCAAGTTCTCCAAACCTGCATTCAAGTCTAAGAATGTTGTTTCTTCCTCAAGGCCGCTAGAACTCTTGCATATTGATCTGTTTGGACCAGTCAAAACAGCATCAATCAGAGGGAAGAAATATGGATTAGTCATCGTAGAAGCAATAAACACTTCTGGGCAGAAGCAATAAACACTGCGTGTTATATTCAGACTATAATCTCTATAAGACCTATTCTAAATAAGACTCCTTATGAATTGTGGAAGAACAGAAAGCCCAACATTTCATATTTTCATCCTTTTGGATGTGTGTGTTTTATTCTGAATACTAAAGATCATCTTGGTAAGTTTGATTCTAAATCACAAAAGTGTTTCCTTCTTGGATATTCTGAACGCTCTAAAGGCTACAGAGTATACAATACTGAAACATTGATGGTAGAAGAATCAATCAATATCAAGTTTGATGATAAGCTTGGTCTTGAAAAACCAAAGCAGCTTGAGAATTTTGCAGATATAGATATTGTCATAACAGAAGCTGTAGAACCAAGTAGCAAAGCTGCATAAGCTGTAAGTCTCAGAAGCAATAGATCAGAAGATCAAGTTGCGGCATCTTTAGAGAATCTCAGAATTTCTGAAGAACCAACTGTCAGAAGATCATCTAGACTTGCATCAACTCACTCAGAAGATGTGATTCTTGGAAATAAAGATGATCCTATCAGAACAAGATCCTTTCTAAAGAATGACAATCAGAAGCAGTGATCAGAATCAGAAGATGTACAGTCTATTCAGAACAACACAGCTGTTATCAATGTGGTTCTAATGGTGAACGCGTGTCTGTACGGTCAGTACAAGCGTGCAGTTGAAAAGACGCCGATCTAGGTAACTGTGCAAATCATTTCACTTTGTCACATTATCTCTCCTAATGTCATTTCTCATTCAATGCATAATCATGTCTTTTTCTTGTAATCAATTTCTTTCAAAACAGTTTTCTTTTTCTTTATTTTAATTTCTTTTTTCAAATCGTTTAAATAACCCGCTTCATCTTCATTTCTTCCTTCTCTCTCTCTCTCTCTCTCTCTCTCTCTCTCTCTCTCTCTCTCTCTCTCTCTCTCTCTCTCTCTCTCTCTCTCTCCTTTTGTGTATCTCTTTCGTTGCATTTGTTTTCAAACCCTAGTTTCTGATTTGATCTCAAAGCATAATCATCATGAACTCATCTTCAAGTTCATCAAACCCAGCAGAAAGACTCACTTCTACACAGATTCTTCTAAGCAAATATGGGTATGCTCCTTTGAAAACATGCATGATTCCCACTGACGAACTGGAAGTTCTTTGTGAATCTGCTGTGGACTTCAACAACCTTAGAGAAAATGGTTTTCTGTGTGACGTCAGAATATTGGAGCAAGGATGGTCGAAATATCTTGATAGATTGGTTGGACCAATTTATCCTGAACTTGTGAAGGACTTCTGGGTACATGCAACGGTTACCCCAACTGCTATCATTTCCTTCGTGCTAGGGCATGAAGTGGTTATTACTGAAAAGCTCATCAGGAAGCTGTACAATCTGAATGATGAAGAAGGTTGGTCTGGTCTTCAACCTGGAACGGTTAACTAGTATCAAGTTGAAAATCAAATCTCTCTTGCCTTCGGACCTGATTCTCATAAAACGGGCACTTTGAGGCCGTTTTATCAAGTATGGGCTGAGATTATTCTGGGTTCTCTTCACCACAGAAAGAAGATGTTCTCACCCTCCGCCTACATCAGTCTGGATCACAAGTACACTCTTTTCTGCATTGGCAGAAAGATAGAACTCAACATCTCTCACATTCTGTTTGAGAATCTGAAGACTTCTATATTTGAATCAAGAGAAGATGAAAGGGCGAAGTACCCTCATATTCCTAGAAAGACTATTCCTTTCGGAAGAATGATTTCAGACATTCTGATTGAAAGCAAATTGCTGGACTCCATCAGAACACTTGATGCGTCCCATTTTCTTGGAGTAGTTCAGGGTCCCATCTTCAATGGTGTGGATTTGTTCAGGCTGGAGCTCATTCAGAATGTACCTTCTGTGTGTACAAGCTTTCCTGACATTCTGTCAAGAAGAGTTGTTGTTGAAGGTTTTGTCTCCTTGTTTCATAAAGAACTTCATCAGGCTGTCAAGCTTTACCTGGAAGATTGTGTTAGGAAGCAATCAGATATTGATCCTGCTTGGATCCGTGGCAGAGTACTTCTGTCCAAAGCTGATCTTCTGAAGAAGGATCAGAAGGAACAACAGGCAAGGCTAAAAAGAAAGGCCCGAGAAGATGAGGCTAAGAAAGTCAAGAAGCTAAGGGTCACCTATGATCCTGACAAGGTGTACTCTCCTGAATACAGGCAGCAAAGGATCAAAGACTCTTTTCGCACTACCAGATCTACATATGCTTCTTCTGCATCTGTCACCAGGCATGTTTTTACTCCACCTCCTTCTGTTCCTAAACCTTCTCCCCAATCACCTCCTTCTGAACCACAAATCAACTTCACTATACCAAATCCTTCTCCATTATCTCTTACCACTCCCATTCTAAACCCCACACCTCTAAGTATTATTCCCGCAACTCCTTCTGATAAACCTTTCTCACCAATCCCCTTCATAAATACTCCATCCTCTTCACAACCTAAATTTTCTGATACTCCATCCACATCAGTCTTTCCCCTAGATGTCCCTTCTTCCTCATCCACCGCACCTCCACCTTCTTTATCCCATCCCTTACCTACCAGAAAATCCAAACCCTACTGCCTTCTCTACCCTGACTACAAATTCACCTTCAATCCACCTGAACCTGAACCCTATGCCTACCTGGAACTGTTCAGACATGAGGTGATTAGCAGTCTAGACCTTCTGAAGGATGCCTTCCTAAATGGTCTGGATGATGTTTCTACAAGAAATCTCTGGAGAAGCTTTCGCCAGGATTTTCAAGTAGGAGCAATGGGAGTACAGAAGAGACTAGTGGTTGCTGCCCCTGGTTACCCTGGTTATTTTCTGGAGGGTGATAATGGTATATACTATCATCCTCTCAGAAATTGTGTTGCTGCTGAGGAGAAGCAGTTTGTGGATGAATTGGAAGAAGCAAGTCTTGCTGCTGCATTGGAAGCAAATCCTTGTAGGGAAATTGTGGTTTGGAAACCTCATTTCTTTGCCTTGGTTGGAGACTTCAAGAGTCTTTTTGATTTTCTGAAGGAGAACCCTTCTGAGAAAGACCCAAGCTTGGTCATTCCAGAAGTTGCTGATCCACCAGAAGTTGAAGGACCTTCTGCTCCTCGGAATCTGGCTGCCATTCTTCAGGCACTTGAAGAAGGAGATTCTGAGATTCCGGCTGCAGAGTATGAAGATGCTTCTATGCAAGAAGCAGATGTAGAAGATCATGTTGCTGAAATAGTTCCTGTTGAGGAAAATCCTGAAAATGATCTAACAATGGAAGCTGCAGATCAAAATGCCATCCCTGTGGATAGAAGCTGTGAAGCTTCTTCTGATGAACCTTCCCGTCTTGCAAGGACTCTGGAAGTTATTCAGAAGAACCAGGATGAGCAAAGCTCAGTCAATGCTGAGTTTAGAGCTTTCATGGAAAGGCAGAATGAGCACAACAATGGGATTCAAGATATGCTGGCCAAGATCTTGTCGAAGCTAGGGTCATCTTAGATTGAGTCTTAGTTGTTTTGTTTCTCGTTTTTGCTTTGCTGCATCTGTTTTGTGCATCTTCTCTTGCTATCCTCGTGTACTTCTGTACTTCTGTCTTCTTGAACTTAAATGAAAATTATCTTTTTTCTTCCATATGTTTCCTTTTGTTTTTCATCTGAATCTTTTATGTTTTTGATGATATGACAAAAAGGGGGAGAAATATGTGATAAATGATTTGATTTAATTTTATCAGTTGCTAGGAGAAAGGCTCCACATTTCTAACTGAACTTGTAAAGTTCTATGCTTTAAGTTTTGTTGTTGCAGGAATTGAAGATCCTCTTTAAAAGCTCAACATAAGAAGCAACGAGATGAAGAAAAGCAATTCTATAAAGAATCAAGCTTTTGGAAATTGAAGCAAGCTGAGTGCTAGAAAGCTTCAAGATCAGAAGAAAGAAGGAAGAATGTTCAGATATTCTGATGATAGAATATGCTCTGAAAAATTATGTCCATTTGTTCTGATACATATTATGTGGCTCTGATACATATTATGTGTTCTGAAACATAGTCTATGTTCTGACTCATTCATGCTGACTTTTGTAGTTTAGTTTTGTTCTGTAACATTTCAGGATGTAGAGATGCTCTGATGATGCTCTGGTACATTCAACAATGTTCTGATACAATTTAGCATGAAGTGATGTAAGAAGAAATTCAAGCTCTGAAGCTGTCCGATGGAAGCAGAAATCAGAAGCTGTGAATGTTCTAAAGATCAAAGAAATTCAAGTTCTGAAGCTGTCCGATGGAAGCAGGAATCAGAAGCTGTGAATGTTCTGAAGATCAAAGAAATTCAAGTTCTGAAGCTGTCCTAATGGAAGCAGGAATCAGAAGCTGTGAATGTTCTAAAGATCGAAGAAATTCAAGTTATGAAGCTGTCCGATGGAAGCAGGAATCAGAAGCTGTGGATGTTCTAGGGATCTAAAGAAATTCAAGTTCTGAAGCTGTCCTACGGAAGCAAGAATCAAAAGTCATGAATGTTCTGAAGACATACGCTCATGTGAACGTCTCTACTGAAATACTCAGGGAAGTCTTTTATTATTAAAATTCTTCTAGTATTTATTTCAGGGGGAGATTATCTATCTCAGGGGGAGATTATAAATCTCAGGGGGAGACATATTCACACATTGTCTATATGCTTATGCTATAGCTGTGTAATTGTCCTTTGCCGTCTGTTCTTTTCTGATTGCAAATTCATATCATTTATGTATGTTTTTCTCATCATCAAAAAGGGGGAGATTGTTAGAACAAGATTTGTTCTGATCAATATTCTTAGTTTTGATGATAACAAGGATATGAATTTTGTATGAGATAATGTGGTACTCTAATACACTGCAATTTCCCTTTCAGGAAATATATAAAGAGTATGCACAAATCAGCGCTCAGAAGCTTTGATTCAGAAGGTTCAACATGCAACATCAGAACATGCTCTGGCAAGACATCAGAAGATGGTCAAGCAGAATCAGAACATGGGTCTATGGAAGCATCAGAAGAACTAGAGATCAGAAGCAGAAGCACTGAAGTTCTCATGGTATCACGCTCAGAAGCTCTTCAAGGTCAGAAGACAAGAAGATGCTCTGCACCTAGCTGTTTGACTCTGATGATATTCAAACGTTGTATACACAAACATCAGATCAGAAGCAAGTACAAGATGGCAGGCTACGCTGACTGACAAAAGGAACGTTAGAAGCTATTAAAGGCAACGTCAGTAGACACAGCATAAACAAGGCTCGAGGTAGTTGACAAAAGAGTGAAACATTAAATGCAATGCTGTACGGAATACGCAAAGCATTAAATGCTCCCAACGGTCATCTTCTCAAGTGCCTATATATATGAAGTTCTGATGAGATGCAAGCTGACGAATTCTGTGAATACAAACTTGCTGAAACGCTGTTCAAATCAAAGCTCACAAACTTCATCTTCATCAAAGCTCACTACATTGCTGTTGTAATATATTAGTGAGATTAAGCTTAAACTTTAAGAGAAATATCACTGTTGTGATTATAGCTTTTCAGAAGCACTTGTAATACTCTTAGAATTTATTACATTAATTTGTAAGTAACTAGAGTGATCAGGTTTGATCAGGAAACTCTAGGAAGTCTTAGCTTGTGTCTAAGCAGTTGTAACTAGAGTGATCACGTGGTGGTCAGGATACTCTAGAAAGTCTTAGCTTGTGTCTAAGCAATTTTTCCTAGAGTGATCAGGTTGTGATCAGGATACTCTAGTAGACTTAGTCGCGGGCTAAGTGGAAAACCATTGTAATCTGTTGAGATTAGTGGATTAAATCCTCAGGTGAGGTAAATCACTCCAAGGGGGTGGACTGGAGTAGTTTAGTTAACAACGAACCAGGATAAAAATAACTGTGCAATTTTGTTTTTATCGTTCAAGTTTTTAGACTACACTTATTCAAACCCCCCTTTCTAAGTGTTTTTCTCTCCTTTAGAAAGAAGTCATAAAGGATGTTAGGAGAAGACTCGACAAATGGCGAGGGAGGTTCTTATCTATAGGAGGGAGAGTAGTGTTAATCAATTTTGTGTTGAATGCACTCCCTCTCTATTCGCTATCCTTCTATCGGGCTCCGAAAAAGGTTGTGAAGGAGATCTCTAGAATCCAGCATGGTTTCTTGTGGGGGGGAGTGGAAGGAGGTAGGCGTGTAAATTGGTTTAGTTGGCGAAACGTTTGTAAATCAAAAGAAGAAGGAGGTTTGGGAATTAAAGACGTAGGAAGTATGAATGTCGCATTGTTAATGAAGTGGAAGTGGCATATTCTAACGGAGGAAAATGCGATATGGTCGAGTTTGCTAAAGCATTGATACACTCATCCAGAGGATAAAATGTTTGTCAATGATATGAGTGGAACCACAAGCCGTGACTCTATTTGGCGGCGTGACCTTATGATGATAAACGGTTGTGATAGTTCTAATGGACTGTCTATTTCTGATTTCATTTCTTGCAGGGTCCATAATAGAGAATCCACTTCTTTTTGGTTCAGTAAGTGGGTGGGGGATCAAAACACTTCGGA
Source organism: Vicia villosa (assembly GCF_029867415.1). Taxonomy (NCBI): domain Eukaryota; kingdom Viridiplantae; phylum Streptophyta; class Magnoliopsida; order Fabales; family Fabaceae; genus Vicia; species Vicia villosa. The sequence goes on from NW_026705346.1 coordinate 674,405, forward strand.
AGCTTATCCGGAGCTCTATGCTAAAATGCAATCCCCTACAATGACTGTCGCGGCTGCTGGTTATAGGCAGCGGCCGATATGGATTTGGGACGCTGGAGGTTGGATTATAGAGCCAGACGAAGACGATAATATGCTGCTGGCGTTGCTTACTGAACAGCTGCAGGATGTTTTCCCGGATAGCCATGGCAGAGATGAGTTTGTTTGGGCCAAGGATGAAAGTGCCGGTTTTTCTGTTAAAGCCTGTGGAGTTGAGATTAGAAGATACGACATTGCTACGAGGCTGCATCCAGGTATTCTAAACAGACTGAATTTTATGTGGGATCTGATTGTCCCTTCAAAAATAGCCTTTTTTGCTTGGAGATTCATCCTAGACAGGTTACCGACTTGGGATCATTTGAAGAGTAGAGGCATTCTGTTAGACGATAGTGAATGTTATTGTGTGTTCTGTTTTCAAGTTTTGGAGACATCTAGTCATTTGTTTGATGACTGTGTGTTCTCTGATAGAATTTGGAGTAAAATAGGACAATGGCTCGGTATCTCTGAAAAAGCTGTCTATTGCGGAGTTGAAGAGATTCTCGGAACATTTTGAGAAAATTAAGGCAAAAGACGAAAGATTAAGTGTCGGAGTTATTTGGCTCGCGGTTTCGTGGAATTTGTGGGTGGTGAGGAATGCTATAATATTCAATGGTTATATTTTTAACTTCGACGGATGTTATAGCTCTATAATCCTTAGCTCGTGGAAATGGTTTAGGACAATTAACATTTCTTCTTCGGCTTGTAATTACCACTATTGAAACATTTTACCTCCGGCTTGTTTAAAGGGGTAACTGTTTGTTGTGTTGCCTTTTTATGATTAATACATAACCTATTGAAAAAAAAAAGAATGAGTCATATAATAACTGGGTGAAATTCATTAAAAATTAAAGATTACGAAAGAAAATATATTATAATATAAAAATTGATAAGATTATAAAATATAGTATTGCAATATAAAATAAATACATAAGTAATGTATGAATTAAATAGTATCAAAATTGTATAATAATATGAAATATTCTTAATTATTTTAAGATCACTAAAATAAAATAAATATATAATTATTGATTCAAACATGACAATTATATTAATTTACAAATTCAATAAGTTTTATTTTTTCCTACTATTAAAATTTTATGCAACAGGAAAAATGAAGTTGTTGATCAAATAATTAAATAATGGAACACATTTATTATTGATTCAATTATTTTTGTAAATAACTCCAAAATAAAAAGAAATATTTATATAGACCATAATTTGTGTGAACTCACGAGTTATTACATTTATTATACATTCTTGTTATATTTTCAAAACAAATACATATATATAAACCAAAATTTGTGCTAACCAACGGATTATTACATTTTTTTAGAATTAAATAAAACAAAATTAAACATATTTAAAATAATATATGAATTCAAATACGGAAAAATGTGTTGTTTTATAATTATTTACGGTAATAATATTTTTAGTTTAAAATTATTTTTAATTTAATAAACATTATTTTAAAGATAATATATGGAAAACAGAGCTATATAATATTAATGTAAACATTTCACTAATATATGTTATTGATGGACATTTTATTTTTAAATTAACTAGTGATTCATAATATTTTTTTAAATGAGAACAAATTGTCTTTTATCCAAATATTTTTTTAAATAATATCGAAACAAAAATAATATTACAAACAACAAAATATACTATTCATTCAAATATATATTTTTTTAATAAACAAGTCAAAATATATTAAAAGAAAAATAGAAGGATTACAAGAGACACAAGAGGGGGACCAAGCCAAAACCTCTTAGGAGCAAATCCTAATCCTAAGGGTATCCGACTTGTCTAACAAGTAATCGAAATAGATATCATTATGAACATGATTAAACCAAGTGAAGCTTTTGCTAGAAAAACCAATATTAGCCAGGATATCCGCACAAAAATTGGCCTCTATAAAAATATGAGAGATAAAAAAATTGATTCTTAGAGTATACGTCAAACACGTAAGCCAACGAGACTTGAGAATCCAAGGCACTAAGTGAATGTTTGCAAAATCCTTCACCACTAACATACAATCCATTTTGATCCAAAGTTTAGTCCAATTCTCTTGTATGGCTTTCTCAATTGCAATAATAACCGCCGTAAACTCAGCAACCACCGACGATCCCAGACTAATAATAGTAGCAAAGTTGAAAAGGTGATTGGCGTCCTCATCCTTGAAGAGACCCCCGCAAGAAGCCATCAAAGGATAGCCGAAGCAACACCGTCAGTGTTGCACTTTATCTAGCCTCAAGTAGAAGTGCTTCAAAGAACTTCAATAGTTGTCAATTGTCTACTTGGACGAATATCAATATCAAAGGCTTTAAGTAAAGTGAAGCTTGGGATATAATTATAAGCCATTCTACTGGTTAAAGTACCCACCATTTTGGCCTTAGCCATTATGCTAGATATACATTTTTTCCAATGGATGTCTTTGTTATCAAACCTGACTCTGTTCCTAGTCTTCTAGATTTGGTATAAAGAGGTCGGGCTAGCTTTGATAACTGCAAGGGCCTGAGGATTCCAAGATTCAAGCAATACTTGGTGACAGTCCTCCAAATTCTTAATATTGTATTTCAATTGAAACTTCTCACAAAGCCATCTCCAAATGTTTGAAGCAAAATTGCATCCAAAAAACAAGTGATCGGTTGTTTTCGCCGCCTTGTTACAAAGAGAACAACACGAAGGGAAGGAGAAACCACGCATGGGCAAATTCTCATCGGTGGAGATTCGGTTATGAAGGATTTTCTAGGCAGTGATTGAGTGGGCCCGAGCCGTATCCTTGTCCCAAGGAAAGAGATCCCAATTTCCAATACCAGTAGAATTAGAGATCAAATAATAAGCATGTTTGATTGAGAGAATCCCACCTTCCACATCTTTCCAAGCCAGTAGGTCATCAACAAACATATCTGAAACATAGAAGTTGGAGATGAAAGGTATCAACCCCGACAAAGCCTGAGTGATGTTATAATGAAGGGCATAGGCCTGATGTAACGCCCGGAAATTCGATTATTGGCTTAATTTAGACGTTTGTAGTGTTTAGTGAAATTTTTCGCATTCTGGGACGATTTAGTTGGTATTAGTTTGGGATAGAGGATCGATAATTAATCAGAAATTTTTATATTTTTTAGAAATATTATTAGAATGACGTGTATTGTTTTGGGAATTTTCCGAGTAAATAAAATTAGACCGTAAAATATGAGGTAAAGAGTAAATAGGGAGTTTAATGAAAATAAATTAGATGGGCTGAGTGTTGAGTGTTATGTTGTACGTCTAATTTGTTTTGACCCAAATTGAAATAATTGAGAAGTAAGAATACACCTAGCTTTTCACAAACTCAGTAACATAACATTTGGAAAAGAAAAAAAAGAAGAACTGCAGAGAGAAGAGGAAATTAGGAGAAGAAAAGAGATACGAGAAGTTTGTCATGAAGAGAATAACGGAAGAATTACGCGAGGCCGAAAAACTTGGATTCGACCGAAATTGTAGAGCGGACTCCGAATATAAGGTAAAGGTGGAGTTCTTACTCTATAAACGAGGATATGATGGACCGTATGTGGGGTTTAGGGAATTTTAGTATCTCTTCGTGTGCTATTAATTGTTCCGTGAATTTGCTAAAAATTGATGTTTGGAATTTGTGTGAAACTTATGTTGCTATGTGATTAGTAATTGACTCTATGATGTCTGTGATAATTTCAATAAATTTAAATTTGGAATTGATGATGAGGTGTAACCACAACTTCACCAGCCTTTGGAATTGGAATTGATGATGAGGTGTAACCACAACTTCTACACATCAACAAGCGGTGTAACCACAACTTCACTACCACCAATATTGAGAGAATAGTAGCTATTATGGATGTAGAGGTCCAAGCCGTTGAAAGAGACCCTTCTACCAAACCTTTGAGACCCAGGAGAGCTCTCATGAAGAGGATATCAAGAAGAAGAAAGGTTAAAAGGCCAGTCATCATCGATTCTGATGATAATGAAGAAGCAGATTCTAATTGGTCAAACTTTCTCTCAGCTATAGGATTTAGATATGATTACAAAAAAATGACCTTTTTTTAATTTTATTTAATGAAAGTTTTATTCTATGGTTTCTTATCTGTCAGCTTAAGGTTACAACTAATTTAGACATTTCATTCTATGGTTTTATACACACTAATCTATAAGCTTTCATCCTATGGTTATATGCTACTAAATATAAATAAAACCAAAACGAAAAATAAAGGAAATGCTCCATACATAAAAATTATAACTTACAGTAAATTATCTTGTTGTCTTTCCCATATTCATTAACTCTTTAGACTATTTGTATGTTAACCATCCAAAACACCAAAACCAAAACCTAAAACAACACAAAGTAATGTTTTTCTCAACAACAATAAGAACAGTAGTAATGGAGAACAACAACAAGAACAACAAGAGAAACATTAATGGGGATCAACAAAAATAACATACTGATGAGAGAGTTTTTCATTCCCTACGGCTCCTTGGAGAAGAAATGTTATTTCGTTGCTTGGAGAATTAGTGTTCTTTGATTGGGGCTCAAAAATTTATTTAGGTAGACACTTAAGGAATTAAGAAGATAAAGAGTATTTATCTTGGTTAATATAAAAAACAAAGGTAACCTAGCCGACATAAAATCTATAAAAAATTAAAGGCACCTTTTTGTTTGCAAAAAGAATAAAAAATTAGTGAGCTTTTATCTCTGTTTTACAGAAAACCGAGGTAATATATCCGTCGTAAAATCTATACAAAAATATAGGTGCCTTTTTGGTTCCATATAAAACATTAAATAAAAGGAGTTGGGAATTTGAACCTCACATCCTGGGTATATATTTATGTCAGTTTTATTAAAATCTTAGGTAATTGATTTATTATTATTATTTTTCAAATAGTACAAGGTGTTCCAGTCACATGTACCAGCGGGTTTTTATCGTATGTGGTGAAAGCTTCGTCATAAAAAGCGTTATTTGTTGTAGTGAAGGAAAAACCCTAAAAAACTCATAATAATTTTGTGTGGACTTAATGTTAATTTCCCATGCTTATGGAGTTTAGACTTTGGTTCATATGAGATCCTTTGATTCATATGATACTTGGTTCACCTGATGCTTTGAACTTAATTTGACACTTGAGACTTCATTTATGAACTTTGGATTCATCTGATACAATTCTGATCTTGGGACTTCATCTGAATCTTAACTTCCATCAACTTTCTCAAGGATTCATCTGATCACATTGCCTTGCTTGCTTGTTGCTTATCTTGTGCTAAATTCTGGTATCAGATATGAGATGTCGGAGGAGATGTCACGACACAAATATCTGAGGACTAAACACTATGGAGCAAAACTATAAATAGTAACAGACACAAGGAAGTGTTTACCCAATTCAGAACAACCTTCTTACTCTAAAACGTCCCAAGATCATACAAAGCTTAGTTATGATCTTATCTCTCAGGAGATCTTGCCTCTTATCAACTGTGACCCGTCTCTGAAGGTGAAAACAATTATCTCGCATATCGTTACAACATACAACTATACTCCATCCTACAAAAAGGCTTAGATAGAGAAAACAAAGGCCATTGAAATTGTGTACGGCAATTGGGAGGAGCCATACAAAAATCTTCCACGTTACCTAATTGCGCTTCAAACATATGCTCCTGACACCGTTTCTATTCTAGAGACATTGCCAGCGCATGCCCCAAATGGAACCCGTGTCCAAGGAAATGGAATGTTCTATCACCTTTTCTGGGCTTTCCAACCTTGCATACGAGGGTTTGCATATTGTAAACCGATACTGCAAATCGATGGAACTTGGTTATATGGTAAATACAAAGGAACCATGTTGATGGCTGTTGCGCAAGATGGAAACAATAATTTATTTCTAGTAGAATTCACAATAGTGGAAGGTGAAACTGCCGCGGGTTGGAGTTTCTTTCTAAGAATCTTCGAGAATATGTTGCTCCTAAACCTAATCTTTGTTTAATCTCTGATAGGCATGCTTCCATTGAAAGTGCTTGCAACAATCCAGCAAACGGATGACAACACCCACCATCAACACATGTATACTATCTTCCCCATATTGCCCAGAATTTCATGCGGGAGATTAAGGATAGGCACCTCCGGAAAACACTGGTCAATGCAGGATATGCATTAACTCAACTTACATTCCAACATTATTGGAGTGAAATTGTATTGTCAAATCCGGATGCGGGAAGTTGGATTGATAATCTTTCTAGGGAGAAATGGACCAGGGCTTACGACAACAACGTGCGATGGGACCACATGACAACAAATCTAGTAGAATCCATGAATGGTATTTTTAAGGGCATTCGAAACCTTCCTATCACTGCACTGGTGGAGGCAACCTACTTTAGGATGACTTCGATATTCTCAACAAGAGGTACAAGGTGGAGTGCTGTTAAAGAATCGGGTCAACTGTTCAGCGAGAGTTGCATAAAAATTATGAAAGAACAATCAGTAAAGGCCAATAGTTATCATGTAACTGCTTTTGATCGATTCAACCGCACCTTCAGTGTTCGAGATATCATTGACCACAATGAAGGATTGCCGAGACAACAATATAGGGTTCTACTAGATGAGCATTGGTGCGACTGTGGAAAGTTTCAAGCATTTCGTATGCCTTGCTAACATGTCATAACAGCATGTGCATTTGCGCACTGAGACGCATTATCACTACTATCTCCAATTTACAAGGCTGAGACATTGCTCCAAGTATACAGTGTGGCATTTCCAGTGGTAGCAAAGGAGGATTATTGGCCTGAGTATGATGGGGAGGTAGTTTGGCATAGTGACACAATGCGACGAAATAAAAAGGGTTGCCCCAACAGTACTCGTATTCGAACCGAAATGGACGTGCATGACAAAATGGAAAGAAAATGTAGCATTTATCGTCAACTAGGACACAATAAAAAGAAATGTCCTAGTCGTGGAACAACCTCATCGCATGTTTAATCAACTTTGTAACATATGTATCAACTTTGTAACATATTTTTAATCAATGAACTCTACTTTATTAAGAGGCGAAATCGACAACACAAACATTAATTAGGGTTAATAACAATTTTACGAAATCGGCGTGTCGGATAATTTTACGAAAATCAAAGACCGGAATTGAAAACTTTGCGCGAAATGAAACGAAGTAGAGTATTTTAAAAAAAAAACCTAACACATAGGAGCCATTTCAAATGGCGCCTATGTGTAAACAACAACAAGTTTACGCCATTTCATATAGCTTGCCCTATCTTCATAAAATTTACGCCATTTGATATGGCTATTTCACAACCAATGCGACATTTGGTTTGGCGCCAGGGTATGCTGCCAAACCTAGACACTTTGGTAAATTTTCTGAAATACTTATTTTTTAAGATATTTTTTTAACCTGGATATTTAATTTTTTTCTCACATATTTAACCCAAAAATAAGTTAGAAATTTTAAAATATAAAACGCTAATGGTGGTGTAGTTTATTATTTTATTGCTAATATTGTTATTAATATATGGAATTATTATTTTTTAATATAATATTATTTTACATTTTAAGAAATTTATAAAAAGCCACCACAGACTTTTTTAAATTAAAAAAAAAAAAAAACACACCTTGTACTAACCTTAGTTTTTAAAATGGAGGAACAAAACGTTATGAACCATCAAATAGAGAAATTAAAAATACATTTAAATTTTACAAATATGTATTATAATTAACCATTAACTAAAACTAACAACAAAATTAAATATGGTTCGAGTTTGCTGAATGCAATTAATAAAATATTTTTCTTTTGTATGATTTTAATACTTTTATTAAAACTTTCATTAACTTAGTCATTTATTCTTTATAAAACAAAAAATGTATTTTTTTCTATAGAAATTTCTTAAAATATTAATCTTATTCTATCATATTGTTTATTTTTCTAATTATTAATTTATATATATCAACCATTTATTTGCATAAATAAAAAATTTACACTTAGTTTTTTTTTTTTTTTAAAAGCAAGAAACAAATTTATAAACTCAAAGAACAAGATACAACGGGTACAATGTCTATCCCAACAAAAAAAAATTACACTCCTATTGAAATCTAGCTTAAGTAAAACAATGGGTTATTACAAAACTCATAGAAATTACAATTGGCACGCATAATTTTCCCGATAAATGACCATCTCCATATAAGAGCTTTACAACTCCATACGACATCTCTAGAGTTCCAAGACGCGTTGTTAAAGACAATGTCATTTCTTTTCAACCAAATATGCTCCAAAGAATTGCAAGCCAAATAGTTCCCTCCTTCCCTTTTTTAACCTTCTTTGATCTACAAAAGTTACTCCAATACCAAAAACTCTCCTTCATATCCTCAAAACATTTATGACTCAATCCAATCCAATCGGCAATCTCCCTCCGAACAATTTTGGCATTCCGACAACTTTAAAAAGTATGCTTCAATGATTCATTTACTTCTTCGCAAAGGACGCAATCAACACTCGAAGAACTATCGAGGATACCTTTATTCAAAAGTAAATCTTTGGTTGGTATTTTATTGAGGAAACAACGCCAACCAAAAGCTTTTACCTTAAGCGGGACCTCCACCTTCCACACATCTTTAAAAACCGAGTCAAAGCGATTTGCCGGACCGAAAGAAAAATGTCTACTATTAAGAATGTAATAGCAAGAGAAAACCGAAAATTTACCATCTATCTCATAATTCCATGTAACTTTATCCCACTGTCCCAAGCGAATATTAGCCGACAAAAGGAGCCTCCCTAAAGCCTCTAACTGGCCGTGATGATGAAGCACAGCCGGCCCATTTATGCTTAGTTATTTCAACTAGTACATCTCACTTTTTATTTGATCATATTTATGTTTCAAATGTAATTTATCAATTTTTATTTACTTAAATAAGGTTTTTTCTTCACCCACCTCCTAACCTTCTTGCCCACCCCTGGTGAATTTACCACAATACCCCTTGTTTCGGAAGTTCATTTCCGAAACGGTACTTTTTTTTTGGAAAAAAGGTGTTTTCGGAAATGAACTTCCGAAAACGTGTTTTTTTTAATATAAAATATTGATTTCAGAGATGCATCTCCGAAATAAAGTCTCTTTTCAGAAAATGTGGTGTTTCGGAAGTTCATCTCCGAGCGCACCCCCCTTGGAGGAATTCGGAAATGCACTTCCGAAAATAGGTCTGGACAGAAGAAAATGAACAATTCGCTTTATTTAATCGGGTGAAAATTACAACGATAATATTACATAAAATTAAAGTTACATATTGTTATACACGGGTAGGTGGGGATGAGAGAGTGGTGGGGAGAAAAAAAGGCTTCCAAATTTCAAAAGGTTTATTTATTATTTTAATAAAAATACGTACAACTGAAAGTAACAAATGACGGAGGAGGTGTAACCGGAGCCGAAACATATGACGGAGGAGGTGGATGTCCGGAGGAAGAAGACCCGGAGGTACGTCCACCGCGAGACAAAGGAGCCAATCAATGTAAGCTATAATTTATCATTATCATCAGGGGACGTCATTACAAAAAATTGGAAAAAAAGTCTTATTATTTTTAATCTTGATTTTTTAGAAATGACCTCCCCAGATGATAATCATAAACTATAGCTTACATTGATTGGCTACTTTGTCTCGTGGTGGACGTATCTCCAGTTCTACTTCCTCCAGACATCCACCTCATCCGTCATATGTTCCGACCCCGGTTACCACTTCCAAAAACTAACATGATAAATCCAATACAAATACACTGTGCGATACAATCCGAAATCAGAACAAAACAAAACAAAAACATGTTATTCTGCCCGACGAGCGTTACAAAATACACATCAAACAAAAAAAAACACGTTATTCTTCCCGACGAGCGAACTCCTCCGAATGAAGATAATTATACCAATCCTCATCCCACTCAGTCTCAGAACCATCAGCGTTGATCACGACTCTCACGCCTGAAGACTGAGCTTGAGCATCCGGGCCTCGGGCCCCCTGGGAACGAGAAGTAGAGCTGGTCGAAACCTTCTTCTTCTCCTTCACCTCCTTCACCTCCTTCACCTCTTTCACCTCTTTCTTTGAAGAATCCTTTCTTCCCTTAGTGCCCTCTCTAGAAGACATGTTCCTGTAAACAATTGAAATCGATTAATATGCGAGACAAAATAAAAAACAAAAAAATTTGAACTTCTGATATATTTCGGAAGTTCATTTCCGAAAACTGGGATGGAGGTGTTTTCGGAAATGAACTTCCGAAACACCCCTGCGATGCAATTTCCTGCAACTTCCATGGCAGACCCCTAAATCAACCTTCAAACCAAATCAAAATGCTTCTAAACAACCTAAATACTACTAACAACCTAGCCATATATCATTTATGCAATTAAAACCCTAAATAACATCCATTTGAATAATAGATCTAAAAATTTCAAAACTTACAAAGTGTTAGGATTGAGGGCTTTTGAATGTTGTTTAGCAGTGTGATTGGAGCCTTGATGCAGCTTTGGAATTCTGTTTGCACAAATTTTCGCCTCTGCCACTTTTTGTTTTGATTTAGCGTAAATGATTGGGGGAGGGGGAGTGTTTTGATAAATCTGCAGAAATCGCAGTATTTCGGAAGTGAACTTCCGAAATAATTGTTTCGGAAATGAACTTCCGAAGTAAGTCAATTTTTTTAAAAAAACACGCTTTCGGAAATGAACTTCCGAAGCAGGGGTAGTTTTGGTTTTTCGCAGGAGGTGACCACCCATAGGGAGGTGGGTAAAGAAATTTTCCTTAAATAAACCATAGTAAAATACTCATGGGCGTATGGACTTGTTCACCTTTAAATTAGAAAAATCTGAAACTCTCTTCTAAGGGTGTCACATGGCGGAACCAGAATAAAGTCGAAAAAAAAATACGTTTTTTATATTGTTGATTGTAGATTTATATAATTATTAAACAAATTAAGTTCCCAAAAAAAAATAGTTTGCTTACTATGTCAATTTTTCTTTAACAGAATCCACGTTTTATGGATTTGTTGCACATTGTAGCAGTGAAAAGAGTGATAGTGGGAGACTCTCTCAACTCATTCACCAAAGCCACAACAAAACCCTAATGGTGACAACAACGAGAAGAAGAGGTGGTGTTCCACCGTCCACCTCGGTGGTCGTCAAACCATTTCTCTTCTCCCCAGACAGAAACATCTCCGCTATCATCAATCTTTGCAGTCAACAAGATAACAATCCTAGGATCATCAGTTACATTCCTTTCGTTTGCGAAATCTGCACAGACACTAAATCAATGAAAGAAGCTTTCTGCATCATAGCTTGTTCCCACACTTATTGCTGCGAGTGCGTCGTTATGTACATTTTTTCAAATCTGCAAAACAACGTCACCAACATTCGTTGTCCCTTTATTGGGTGCACTGGTTTATTGGAAGCCGAGAGTTGTCGTAGGATTCTTCCAGCAGAGATTTATGATCGGTGGGGGAAGGCATCTTGCGAGGCTATGTTTGATGTTTCATTGAAAGTTTATTGTCCCTTTGCAGACTGTTCGGTTCTCATGATCAAAGACCGGAAGGAGGAGGTTATTAGAAGATCGAAATGTCCGAATTGTAAGAGGATGTTCTGTGCAGAATGTAAGGTTACATGGCATGAAGGAATCGAATGCATTGAGTTCCAGAAACTGAATGCCGATGATAAAAGTAACGAAGGTGTTATGTTGATGCGCCTTGCCAAGGACAAGAAGTGGAAGAGATGCCCTAATTGCAGAGTTTATGTTGCCAGATCTGCGGGATGCAACCACATGACATGCAGGTTCCTTTTCTTTTTAATCATCTATCTTTTAGTATTCTTATGGCCAATGTTTGCATTATTAGCTTTAAAATATATAGTTGCAGACTTGCAGCATTTTCAAAATATATAGTTGTAACCACAGAAGTTTTATGGGAAAATTACTCACCCCAATTTTTCTTTTTTACTAGTTCTCTAAGATAAGTTGTTTTTCACTCGTAATAATAATTGGTTTGTAATTTTTTTTCTGAGTTTTATAGCTTTCTCCTGTAATTGAGTTGGAGAACCTTTTGTTCTCCCTTATATAATATCTTGCTTAAAAAAAAATTCTACTGGAAAAGGTTTTTTCAACTTTCATTGGAATTTCATCATTGAAGCATTGGATCGGGGAATTTTTTTAGGTTTCAATTTTTCCAATTTGAGCAATTGAAAAGTTCTATTTTGCATGGGTCCTAAGATTAGGCTATGTAGGGATGTGGCATTGTTAGGTTCATGGATTGTGAATTTTACAGCTTAGGATGATGTTTAATGTATCGATGATATCGACCGCATTAAGCTTGGATTGGAGTACTAGAGAGTAGACAGTTCAGGCTGTATCTTTAAGCTACGGTCCCTCCACATTTTTCCCTTCTGCTTGGTTTAACGGAGGGGAGGGGGAGGGGGAGGGAGGGGAGGGAACTTAACTAAATATATGTTCGGTTCAAAGTAGGGGAGGGGAGGGGAGGGGAGGGATTTTTAACGACACATGTACAAGGGGAGGAGAGGGATTTTAAAATTAAATTACCTTTCTATTCTTATAAATATTGTTATTTGTACTTCGTAAAAATAATTCTATATAACAATAGTATTGAGTAAATTTCCCCAAATAAAAACTTGTTCGTTTATCAATCATACTATAATAGTAAACAACAACACACATTAGTTGAACTATAGATCTTCAACGCAAATCAAACCATTATCTAATCTTGATGATTCATCTAACCCAATAAAATAATTTCTATAATTTAAAATACATAAAATAATGTTAGAATGTTAAAAAAATTGGACAAATAATATTAAACTTAAAATCTTTATTTTTAACATAAATATAATATATTTGCATATTGTTATTATTATTATTATTAATAGTATAACAAAAAATTCTTATGACTATTGTATATTATAAATAAGAACTGATATAAGGATGTTATTATTATTAAAAAACAACATAATATCAAAAAAGAAAATTCAACAAAATAAAAAGGAAAAAATTCACCTGAGAGCAACAAGTCACAAATAGCAACCGCACAATAGAAGAAAAATGAAACGTGAAATAACACAGAAAAATCTAGTCTTTAATGATTCAATAAGAGCAATCTTGGAATTAAAAAAATAATTAAGGATAAAATAGGAAAATTAATAAAATTTTGATTAATGAATCTTCCCTCCCCTCCAAATTCCCCCAATTTGGAGGGGAGCAAAAAGTGAGTTGAGGAGTGAATTTGCTCCCCTCCCCTCCCCTCATAAAAAATGAACCAAACATATTTGTTTATAAATATTCCCTCCCCTTCCCTCCATCTACTTCCAACCAAACGGACCCTTAAGTTCCAATTCTTTTATTTTTCTTCACTATGGTTGATTCTTAATTGAAAATTATAATTTAAATCATATGCTAAAATTGCAGGTGTCTATGTAGATTTTGTTACAGATGTGGAGATGTTTCCAACTTTACGAACTCTTGCAGTTGTTTTAAGCCCAACCGCGTCCCTGTCCGTAGGGTTCAACAACCAGAACGGCTTACTTTTCAAAGACTTGTCACAAGAATTATCGTTTGTGCTCTCATTTGTATTCCGATCATTATAATTAAATCTGTTTTATTTTAAAAATATTTTTTTTTATTTTTATCTGTTTCTTTATCATGCTTTATAATAATCTCATTCACTTTTCTTAAACCCGCTTTTACCTTTTATATATATATATATATATATATATATATATATATATATATTACGAAACTAGAATCCAGTATATGTTGATGGTAAAGAGTTACGAATTAGTGGAGTTGATCTCCGATACGACGATATTGGGGAACTTGTAAAATTAACACTTCAATATTTAATTCAGTTTAGAATACTATATGAGTGGAGTAAAAAGTGGAGATCATAAATTGTACCTTGAATATCTCGTGTGATAACTTTTATACAGTCATTTGGAATGAATTAGATATTCGCTTTTGGGCCTTTGGTTGGCCTCCGAAGATGTTGTTCACTTAGATTTGAAGTGGAAACGTCTTGGTTCGATTTCAAAACTAATGGGAGAGAGGTGCCTTAAATATCTTCTCATCATTGAAATGATTCACTGCTCTTTTTTTTCTGACGTGTGGCTTGAGATGACTAGTTAGGGCATGATGTTGTTTATACCACACTTGAGTTTGTTTACGTTTCCCAAGAAGGACCTCGTCGTTGATTTTGTAACTTCTCATAAAACTTTATCAGACTCGTTGCTTGTCTTCGTCTATATATTTAGTTGCTACGCATTTGATGAAACTTTTTTCAATCCTTGAGAGTCATTTTCTAATTGCAAGTACATTCCTCTATTCGTTCTCAAGAGTATATACCAAGGTGGTTGCTGCTTCTTGCTCAAAGCTTTCAGTTTTCTCTATTACTCTTAGCTTTTCTCGACATCTTTTGCTTTACCATGTATCTTCCTTACCGCAATCTTTTAATATTGTTGCACCTCTATTCGTTCTCAAGAGTATATACCATGGTGGTTGCTGCTTCTTTCTCAAAGCTTTTAGTTTTCCCGATTACTCTTAACTTTTCTCGGCATCTTTCGCTTTACCAAGTATCTTCCTTATCTCAATCTTTTAATATTGTTGCACCCCAAAATTTGCCCTCCTATATTTTCTTAACTGACTTTGACTTTTCATCATGACATATGCATACACACATGTCACTGGCTCTCTGAACATAGGATCAAGGTTCCGCTATTTCAAAAGATACAACTGAAGTAATTGTTCCGTCAATTGGTACAATGAATCGAGAATTCCAGTTTCTTGAAGTGCAGTACGGTCCACGGATTTTCTCAAGTTCTCTCATCAGGGACCAATCAAATCCTTGTCATAGCAAGTTTTCTCGCACTCTAGTGTGCCCAAAATTTTGCCCGCTTTATTTATAACATTTAAAATTATTTTTAACTTTTGATTTTATAAATTTTATTCAAGTTTACTAACATTTGGTGTTAATATTAATTTTGCTTATTTAAAAATATAATAGTTTATTTTAAATATTTGTATTTTAAAAATAATAAAGTTGCTCATCCTTCATATGCTCTCAAATGTCTTCCTATTTAAAATAAATGAAATAGCACAATTATTAAGGAAATTTTTTTGCATGTATAGGGTCATGAGTTCAATTCTCACTTGGTGCATTTTGGACATTTTTTTGGCTATTTTTTTTTTATCATTTTTGCACTTAGACACAAGTATGTCCAGTTTCACAATTTTGGTGACCAAGATGGGTTGTTGGGCTTTTGGATATTGATTATTTCCTCTTATGTATTTTAACCTAATTCTCTAGCTGTTTAAAAAGGGGTCTTGACAACCCTAAAAGGGAACTTTTTTTTATTCACTTTCCCGCACAATTAAACTTAAATCTCTTAATTCAAACTCAAAAACAAACTGTTGGCCGATGATTAATCTATGAGGCCACCCTTTTTAAAACGTTTTTTTCCAAAACTTTTGGCAAGTGATTTTTATGAGACCCTTATCGTTTTCAAAAACCTTTTTGGCCAATGACGGTATCTGAGGCGTGCTTTTGTTTTAAAAATTATTGTTTTGGCCAATGATTTAACATGAGGCCTCCCTTTAAAAAATGTTTTTGGGCTAATGATGATACATGGGTCTTCCCTTTTCCCTCATATTTTATTGTTGCTACATTTTGGTTAAAATACCTTTTGACCTTTGGTCATTGTTGTCTTGATCTGATAATGGCCCTATCTTCTTTTTGCTATACATGGTTTTTGGCCTTTGGTATTGTTGTCTCGACCGGATAATGACCCTGTCTTCTTTTTGCTATACACAGCTTTTGGCCTTTGTCATTGTTGTTTCGACTTGACAGTGACTCTATCAAAACCTTTGGGTTTTACCCTTTTGGCCAATATGAGGCCTATTTTTTTAATCTATTAATCAACAATTATAAAAATTTTTTTTTTTTTAAATAAACCCAAAGGCTAAATGGGTCCCCTTGAGTACAAGGGAGGCAAATGATGTCTAACACCTTCCCTTTGCCTAATTTACCTACTTATCCAAAATCTCTTATTTTTTGTAAATTTTAAGATAGGTTGCTACAACTGACGATTTAGCTGGAGAAGTTTTTTTAAAAAAAATTAGGTTTACCTAGTTTACCCTTTCGATTTTATTGTTATCATTATTATTTTTTATTTTACAATTTATATTATTATTGTTAATTATTTCTAACAATTTTATTATTATTACTACTAACCATTTTATCATTGTTAATTAATTTTAATAATTTTATTGTTATTGTATTTATTATCATTACTAACAATTATACAAATTTGTTTTATTTTTATGGCAATACGATTTTAATATTATACTAACATTTCATAATTACATAATTATTGTGAGTTTCAGTTTAATATCTAATAAATGGTGAAAATCTCTTTTGAGACATAATCTGACAATAATTGATAAGTATTAAGAGGATTATTAATACAACTAGTACGATACCCGTGCGTTCGCACGGGTATCTGTCGTTTTTTCGCATTTGGATTGAGGAAAATAAATTGTATTAGTAAAAGATTAAATTTGAGTTAAAATGGAAAAATTTATAAAAATAATAATATTAAATAAATTGAATATTGAAAAGATAAAGTAATTAAAAAATAAAGTTTATATGTTATTTTAATAGTATGTAATAAAAATTGGAAAGGTCTAATGCTATAAACTTATTCACATATACTTTCAACATATTAAGATCGCTTCTCGTTAATATTGAATATTTTAATTAATAACTTCTTGTTCCCGTTAATATTCAATAGTTTGATCAATAACTTCCTGTTCCTGTTAATATTCAATATTTTGATCAAATTTTTTTTATTTTCGTTAATATTCAATATTTTGATTAGTAACTTCATGTTTTCGTTAATATTCAATATTTTGATCAGTAACTTCATGATCCCGTTAATATTCAGTAATTTTGATATGTAACTTCATGTTCCCGTTATTATTCAATAGTTTGATCAGTAATTTTATGTTCCTGTTAATATTCAATATTTTTATCAATAACTTCATGTTCTTGTTAATATTCAATATTTTGATTAGTAACTTCATGTTTCCGCTAATATTAATATTTTGACTAGTAACTTCATATTCCTGTTAATATTCATTATTTTTATCAGTAACTTCATGTTCCTGTTATTAGTACATTCATGTTTTCGTTAATATTCAATATTTTGATCAATAAGTTCATGTTCCCGTTAAAATTCAATATTTTGATCAGTAATTTAATATTCCCGTTATTGTTAATTATTTTGATCACCAACTTCATGTTTCCGTTAATATTACTGTTTTACCAACAATAGAACAAAATGTGACATGCATTAAGAATAGATAACACAATGTTGATTGTCCAGTGCAATAAACTTAGTCACATATACTTTCAACATATTAACATCGCTTCCCGTTAATATTCAATATTTTAATTAATAGCTCTATGTTCCCGTTAATATTTAATATTTTGATCAATAACTTCATGTTCCCGTTAATGTACAATATTTTGATATATTTCCGTTATTATTCAATATTTTGATCAGTAATTTCATGTTCCCGTTAATATTAATATTTTGATTAGTAACTTCATATATGTTCCTGTTAATATTCAATATTTTTATCAATAATTGCATGTTCCCGTTGTGGTGTCGTTTTTTTTTACCTCCCCGTTTCACTTGGGAGGACGGCACGCTAGACCCTTCACGCGAAATTTGGAAGGAGAATGCGCCCGGGTCGGGATGAATTTTGTTTCAGTTCTTCCTACGATATCACACGAACTTTTTAATTGTCCTAACGAGTAGGAGAGGGGAACAAGATCTCAAATTAACCCTAGGAGTTTGCTAAGTGTGGGGATTCACCTAGACTAGAAATTCTGGAGTTCGGGGGGTCGGTTATACATAGGGAAGTGTTTAAGCACCCTACATATCCGTAGTACTCTACGGGAACCTTCTCTGTGTCATTGTGATTGTGTTTACTTCTGATGATTGGGAAAGTTTCTCCTTTGTGTTAGGAGAAGGAATTGAATTGATTTAAAAAAGACAGACAGACAGACAAACTGACTATTTTTGGTATTTTATTAGCTCGCTGAGATTCCTTGTGAACCTCATGCCTACATATCCCTAGTGGAAGTCAGAGCTTAATGTAGTTCGGGGAACTAATTAGGGATTTTAAATGATTTTTGGTGCCTTGCTTGAAGCTCAAGGTTGAAGCTTTGAATTAAATCACTGTTTACAATAAAGAGACATGAAATCATCTTTACAGAGAGGTATTTCTACTATTCCACCACAAACATTTTTTAAAGTGACAGAAAAGCTAAAAAAGTGATGTTTCATTAAGAGGGGAGTCTACTTGGTTGATCAAGTATGACAGCCATCGTGCCTCTAAAATGAAAGGTTCTCAACCAAATTAGGGAAAGGGTCGTACAAGTCTGGGTGTGTTGCCAGAGCATGCCTTTCAGAGTCCTAAATGGGAGAATATTTGAAATGATGATTTGTTTGAAATGATGATTATTTGAAATGATTGTTTGTTTGTGGTGAGATAAGAGAAATATCTACCTATGAAGATGAGCTATGTCTATCTATTGTTTGAAAGATTTGATTTTTTTAGCTGGCTTGAATGAGGCCCAAGCTTGAGGCTTTTGATTGATTTATTGTTTCTGGGAGAAAAACTCTACTGGGGAGATTCTAAACTAAGGAGTTTTTGTGTTCTGTACAAAGCCCAGAATTGAGGCTAACTCTAGTTGGAGAGTGTTTATTTTATTAATTTTATTTGGTGTTCTGTACTAAGCCCAGAATTGTGGCTGACTCTACTTAGGGAGACTCTATTTTTGTGCCTTGTATAAAGCCCAAGGTTGTGGCTAACTGCTGAGGAAACTGAGTTTTTAAGACTATGGATGACTCTATTTTGTGTGCCTTGTACAAAGCCCAAGGTTGTGGCTGACTCTTGACTGTGGAAGTTATTAATTTGTGCCTTGTATGAAGCCCAAGGTTGTGGCTACTTTGGTTAGGGAAAACATTATTTTCTGCCTTGTACAAAGCCCAAGGTTGTGGCGGACTCTTAAAGAAACTGAGTATGGAGGACTCTATGGGGAAAAGATCCTAGAGATTAGGAATCTTTGACACAGGAAATGTGGTTTATCTGCCTTGTACAAAGCCCAAGGTTGTGGCTACTTAAAAAATGAAAGACTCACTGGGGAGTTTTATTCTACTAGAGGATTTAACAAACTGATTTATTTTTATGTTTTTTGGAAGCTAACCCTTTCCAGGGGTTTTGACTCAGCTAGGTAAATTATCTTTTGAAAGAATGAATTTTTGGAAGCTAACCCTTTCCAGGGATTTTGGATTTAAAGGAGTGATTTTGGAGGCTGACCCTTTCCAGGGGTTTTTGTTAAAAAGAAGGAATGATTGGAGGCTAACCCTTTCCAGGGGTTTTTGTTAAAAAAGGCAGAAAGATTATCTAGTGGAGACTTCTTGTTTTAAAGCCCAAGATTAAGGCTGACTCTTGTTGAAAATAAGCAAACATGGATCCTAGACTCTGCTAAGGAAGATTGATGAAGATAAGGGTGACAGAGACTGTCCATGTCTCTCATTCCAAAAAGTGTACTCAATATGAGATTGAGACAATCTTAGCTTATTTAAAGTCTGGTTTAAAGTGGAAGAAACTCACCAGGATAGGCTAAAAGGTAACTAAAGACCTGTTCCTATGTTTATAAGAAACCTGATGGGTCCTTGTATAAAAGTTCAAGAGGAAGTTGGAAATGCTTTTAAGAAGCCTGTGGGTCCTTGTACAAAGCCCAAGAGGAGGCTAATCGAGGGTCATTGAGGGTCCTTGTTATAGCACAAGAGAAAGCTATGTGGTTTTGAACTTATTTTGGCTCTAAGCAAATGGGTAAGAGGTTTCACCTGGAATAATTCCTCTTTGGGTGGATGTGTCCTATTTTGGGTTCTAAGGCTTTTGCCAAGATGTTTCACCGGGAATAATTCATTTTGGGGGGTTTGAACTACAGATTTCTAATTAGGAAAGAGCCTTCACGGGGAAGACATTCTCAATCCTAGGTTGTATTCCTATAATATATATATATATATATATATATATATATATATATATATATAGTTTAACTGTCCTAAGGTTTACACTCAGACGTAGTTCTAAACAATATATAAACAGTTCTATATTTGACAGTAATTTAAATAAAGACTGTAAATTGAAAGCTTGTAAAGCCTAACCTGGATGGAGAGGAGGCCTTTGAAGAAGTATGTACAAAGCCTTACCAGCAACTTTATTGATGACAGTTGAATATTTATGATAAACAGTTAAAGGTTTTGAAAATAGAAGAAGTGAAGATGGACATAGGTCACATAGGTATCTGAAGAGTTTCACCGGGAATAATGCCCTTCAAATACCAGAAGAATGTTTTGAAAACAGAAAGAAGATTTTGTAAATATAGTTTTTGAAAACAAACTATAAAAAGAAAAAGGTGTTGGGTCTTACACTCTATTAGAGGCCCAATACTTTATAGTACTGGTTGTAAAAACAGTTGAAAATGATTTGTGATTTGAAATGATTACTGTTGTGAAAACAGTTGATTAAAATAAAATAAAAGAGGGGGTTGGGACTTACACTCTATTAGAGGCCCAATGAAAATGATTTATTGTTTATGAGAAACAGTTGAGAAGATGCGAGGTTCTGTTGTTTGAAAACCTCGATCGTCTGTTTATTTTGAAGTATGAAAATAGTTTTGAATTTTGACAAAAGTCAACTTAATTAGGGTAAAGATGAAATCTAAACCTAATTAAGACCTAAATGGCTTAGGGTTTTATCACAAAATATTTATGAGATATTAGGTTTTTTTGAAAATTCAATGAAAACATATATTAAAACATATTTTTAAACACTTAAAACAACACCATTTTCTACCTAATAAAAATATACAAAATAAATAATATTTTTGTGATTTTTTTTATCATTCATAAAAAATATATATATATATATATATATATATATATATATATATATATATATATATATATATATATATATATATATATATATATATATATATATATTAATCAACAAGTTGTGAAAAATGAAGTCAAAATGAATTAATTTGATAGGTTATATAATTGGTTGAAGTTGTGAAGAAATTAAGTGGAAAAAGTGATAAAAATAAGGTTTTGTCACCTAGAGGGCTTGAACTCACGCCCTCCAAGTCACTAACCAAAACTCCCACCATCTGGGCTACACGCGCAGTTTGTTATTCATATGCATCAAACTTAATATATTTAAAAACAAGCTAGAAGATTCAAATTTGCGCGCGCCATGTTCATCTTCTTCCTCGAGCTCAAAGATTTTCAAATTTCTAACTCTCTGGTTTCTCAACTAAATGGCATGATGTAAACATCAATCTTGCTCTAAATTTCCTCACGAATCCAGATATGTAACTAACATTTATTTATATTAACTATAGCTACCTAATTTCTCATAAAACACGAAGAACATATGAACCCTAAATTTAAAATTAAATGACAAACAAGATGAATAAATGAATGATGATAGAGGGTTTTCAATCCTCTGATGATGCTGAACAAGATAGTATCGAGATTTATCACAAAGAGTACTTAAATTAAAGAGGTGGAGTTCAAAAACTTACCTCTGAAACTGAAGGTCGTATGAATGATGGAGAGCTTCTGGGCTTGTATGAATGATCCTAAAAGCTTCCTTGGGACTCAGTGATGCTAACTGAATGCTTATTGTGACTTCAATCCTTCTGAATTGTTCTACCCGACACCTTCAATTTGAGCTTCAAGTGAACATGGAGGATGATTAATCTACAGTTACAGATGAGCTGCGACCATCTGAATAGCTTCATTATGCCCTAAGGAACGTGTCTGGATGCTTGGCTTTGCTTGAAACCTTCTGAATTTCTCTATGGACCTCCAACTGCAAGAGCTCTAAAGTGAAAGCAACAATGGTGTTCCTCCACCTACAGAAGTGATCCAAGTGCTTGGATCACCTCAAATGAACCCCCTTGAGATGTTAGAATGCTTACTTTCTAAAGAGAAGCTCTGGTTTGAAGGAAACGATTCTTCTTGCCAAAGAACTTTGAAAAACCATAAGCATGAGAAGAGAAGGAGAAAGCAAGGAATAGAGTAGCTTTGGTGTGTCTAATTATTGAGGTATGCACTTGTATTTATAGGCAAATGATGCAGGGCAATTGGAGATAGTAAGCTTGCTTAGTGAAGTGAGTTTGGTTTCCTTGGCTATGAAGAAATGTGGGAAAGATCCATATGTAATGATGAGCTCTTTGATACCACTCCCTAGCCATCGGTTTTGCTTGATCTTAGGGGAAAAATCTGATGCAGAAATGAACTCCAATTGGTTGGGAAGAGATTCCTTTGGTGATTCATCATCTTGCCATAAATTCTCAAATGTAATCATTACATAATCACATGCCTTTGTTTTTGGGAATATTCTCTAATCCTTATGGAATGATGAAAATGGATGTATGGTGTGCTTGAAGATGTATTAGAGGTCGTGTAGCATCATTTAGTGAAGTCATTTGCACAAAATTGCAAAGTTCCAAATTGCACATGACCTATAATTTCACTTCAAATGCCTAACTTTGATCAATCATATCTCTTAGCTCAAAATGAATTTGGAGAAGGTCGAGCATAATTTGGAAACCCTTAACATGTACTTCAATTCATTAGTTTGGTGTTTGCCCAAAATCTTTAGGGAAATTAGTGAAAAAGTCCCATAAAGTTTGAAGAAAACTAGGGTTTTCTTGCAAGTTTTGTGAAGGCAGTCACTTTGAAGCTCCATATCTCTTCAATGGTTGATTTTTAGCCAAAAAATTATATGTGTCAAAGTTGTTTATTGGATCAAAATCTACAACTTTCATGTTGGAAGTTTTTTTCAGTTTGTAGGTGAAATTTTGAGATATTCCCTTCCAAAGTTTGGCAAAAACCACTTAAAAACACTTAGAAAATTTTCTAAGTATGAAAAGTCAAACTTTTGACTTTTTGATTATTGATTGATTTTTCTTGATCAAATTACTTCAAAAATCATATATTGATGATTTAAAACTTCAAAAGTCATGGTTGACCAAAATTTCCAAAAAGTCAAAGGTGATCTTGTACAGTTGACTTTTTTCAAATGAAGTGAATTCTTGGACATTTGTGATAAATCAAACTCTCCTCCTCAAATGAGTGATGTAAATGGATTATTTTGAGGTAATAGAAGTTCTTGAGTCATGCTTTGAGTTTTGGATCCCTGTCCTGATTAAAAGTCAACTATCCTGGTGAATTAGGTCAAAAACCCTAATTGTCGACCAGATGAAGTTGATGACTATGGATCTTGAATTGAGGTGTAATGTCTAATGGATGTTGTCATATGGATCATCTGGTACTTAGTCAAGGGTGCTCAGGAGCAGAAGAACTCAGGCAAAGGATCAATCAATAGAAGAATTAGTCTCTAATACAATCATGGGACCCAAAAGCATCACTTTTATTCAAGAATTCATATACTCCTCTTATATTTTAAAAGCTTCTCATTTATTAATTTTAAAGACAATTATATTGTATCATTATAAACTTTATTCAAATATGATTAGATTAATTTATTTTTCAATCTTACTTATAGGTTATTATTAATATTAATACTAAGTGTATTATAAATATTATTTAAATAAAAAATATATTATTGATTACCTTTAATATTTTTTATATCCTAATTAATAAAAAAAACGTTTTTCATGTTAATACTCTTAAAGACCATTATATATATATATATATATATATATATATATATATATATATATATATATATATATATATATATATGATTTTACTTCTCAATTACAATAATTTACGTAACCAAATAAGAAGAACCACTTAAAGAGTGGAGTATTCTTGTAAGAAACTAACACTTAAATAAATTTTAACTATTTTGAAGTATCCGGACTTCCTAGGACCCATTCTTGAAAAATATTCATAATTATTTAAACCAAACACACGAATGCAGAAATATATGTGTTAACATTGAGTTATGATAACTCAATGTAACACAAGTGTAATCCTACATATCCAACTTAATAACGAAAAGTGCGATAAAACCAAAATAATAATGATTGTCAACATAAAGCAAACTAATAGCAACGAAGACACATAAAAAAACTATAGCCACGACTAATCATTCTTCTCTAATTTGATAATCTTCTTAAGCTGTTTTGATGAGAGTTCTCCATCACACAAGATTTCCAAGGATGTTGATTCATTTAACCATGTAGCAATTGTCTTATACCAGTCGGTGTTCTTGGATACGGGTTATGCTTAGATGTGATCTCAAGATCGTGTTACATGATGTATTAGAGAAAAGCTATTAATTACATGCACCAATATATGGTATTTATGCAAAATAAAATTATGCTCAAATTGGAAGTGAAATGAAGGTACCTAACAAAATCAAATTCTTTGTCGGCATTGGTTTTTGCTTCTTCAACACTGTCTTTAATATGCAGATTATTAAAAGTATTTGTAACACATAACATATATCTACATCATAGCAAATCCAACAAAACAAAGGAATACTAAAAACAGCGTACTGAGGTAACTACCTTCAGGGGGTTGGTTGTTATGGAGGGGACCAGAGCAGGTGCCTTTGAGTGGAAGATTAAAGTGTGGTAAGTAGAAAGCTTGTAGAAGGAAAAAAATGAAATAGCATAAAACACAAAAAGTCAGGTTGATGTTTCATACCTCAATTGTATGAATTTTTATAGAATTTCTAATATGAAATGATGTCAATTTTTGTGTTTGATTGTTCAGGAGGATTTGCATTTAATTTTTTTTATTCAGTTCAACAATGGGAAGGAATATAAATTATTGAAAATCGTAACCGCCAATGTTACAGAATTGATTGAGGAGTAAAAAAAATTAATGACGTTACAGAATTGATTGAGGAGGAAAACAAATGAATGAAGGGAAAGAGAACGGAAAAAAATGAATGAACGAAAAGAGGAAGGAAAGAAGACACATGTCATTTTTAGGAAGAAGCCGTGTGGCTTGTTGTGGAGAAAGTAGACTCACTTTTCTTATATGATAGATTTTCTATATTTCGTAATTCTCTATATTTATATGATTAAAATATTATCCATTTAATATGTAATCTCATATTTAATTCTTCATGATATTTAATCTCTTTAAACGTTTGCAATTATATTTATCAATATTATAGATGCTTAAATCTTAATTTATAATATTTCTTTTTTCAATTACTATAAACTTTAAAAGAGGTGTACTAGTTTTTGATGAAAATTTTTTATTTTTATTTGTACCATAACATAATATTATAGCACATATCTACTTCTAGGTTTATTTTCTAGTGAACCACCAACTCGGTCACGGTGAGTCAACCAGTATCTTCTTCCTCACGAGTTGTAGCATCAAGAGCAACCTATTTTCGCCGTCTCAAACCGAACAGCGGTGCCAACAGATCAACAATCCGACCTCCACCGGAAAGTGCTAAGATCTACAACTACACAAGATCCACGATTGCGCCGTCTTCCTCGCTTGCTCAGATTAACCTCTCAACTTCACAGTAACAACGTCGAAGTTGCACCTTCCTCCAACTCAATCACCAATCTGCCATTCCACTACGGTTGGTATCTCTTTCCTTTCTTTTCAATGGTTTATTTTAGATGAAGGAAAGATTGTTTGTTGAATGCATTTTTGTTGTTATTGGATCTGGGTGATGAGAAAGAAGAAAATGTGATTGTGTTGTTTTTATAATTGAATTTGGGTTTCTGTCAAAACCAAAATGAAACTACAGGGAAATGGTGTTTTTGTTTTATTGATACTGCTTTAATATGCATCAGTTTCATTTTTATTATTTTTCTCAACTGCCAGTTCATAATTATAGTGGTTGAGGAATTATTGAAAAAAGGCAAAGAAGTTTTTCAGAGAAATGGGGCGGTACCCCTTTATCTCAATATTTTTTTTGTTGTGATTACTGTTTATTCTTATTTTCTAGAATCAGGATAACTTCCTAGCATGCCATGTGATAACCCATTTACTCTCTTATTAGTTACTAGTAGAAGACCCGTGCGTTCGCACGGGTTTTTTTATATCTTAATGTGAATTATACTGTACCAACGAAAAATAAAAACCTTAAAAATTCTTAATGTAGCATATTGAATAAAATTGAAATAGAGTTGAGACCAATATACCATAATTTGTTTTACATAGTTAAATAAAATTACAAAAAGGAAATAGAACTGAAATGACAAGTAATTGATCTGTTTTACATATTTATATTAAATTACCAAAAGGAAATAGAGCTAAAATGACAAATAATTGTCTTCAAAATTAGTTCACAATAAATATAGTCCAAGATTTTCCTAGTATCTTGAAAATTATAGAAAACAGTAAAAAGAATATATTTAATATGTAGAAAGTTGCAGACAAGTGTTAATATATTTAAAGAAAGTCTCAGATGAAAATAAAAAATTAAATTAGTGGACATGAGCATATACCTTAGGAATATAGTTAGCAATTTTAAAGTGAAACATCATCCTTGGTAGTCACCTTTAAATGTAGGCCCTTTCTTCCCTTGTATAATAAAATTCATGCAAGTCCATATTATAAATGAATTGTGAGATATTGGATCGAACTCTAGTATGGCCGAAGGGTAGTTTCTTGGTTCCACAGGATTAAGCATGAAGTCGAAGGTTGTTCACATGCTTGTGTCGAAGATTCTAGGGTTGTAAGCATGTTAAATTAGGTTTTAGTGTTTAAACCCTAATTTGTTAAGTTAGCTTGTTTATTAAGTTGGCTTGTGTAATGGGCCTTGTGGAAAAAGCACATTAGTTAGTATGTTAGGTTTTATTATAAATAGCATACTAGTCTCTCATCATTGCTAAGCTGCAAATCCTAATTTAGGGTGAGAGAGGTTATTTGTTATTCTTGTAAACTTGTAATCTTGTTTTAAGAGAAAGTAAAAGAATACCAGTTATAACTAGGGGTGGCAAACGGGCATGCCCGCGCCCGTTTAGCCCGCCCCGCAAAAGCCCGCAAATAAACGGGGCGGGGCGGGCATAGTTGAAGATGCGGGCCTAAAACCTAGCCCCGCCCCGCAAAAAAGTGAGGGCGGGGCGGGCAAAGCCCGCGGGCATTGCACCTTTTAAGCCTAAAAACATAAAAATTTATGAAAATGCACATGCCCGCAAAAGCCCGCGTTGAAAACGGGGCGGGGCGGGGCGGGGCGGTCACATTAGAGAGTGAGGGCCTAAAACCTTGGCCCGCCCCATACTAAAGTGCGGGTAAAACGGGCATGCCCAACGGGCCGGGCCCGTTTTGCCACCCCTAGTTATAACCAATTCTTGTGTTCTTCTTATCTTCCCTAATTTCGTTTATATTTTGTTCTTGACATCGTTTTTCTCAACAAATTGGTGCGGTGAGCATGGAGAAGATTCATTCAACAAAGTATGAGATTGAAAAGTTCACCGGAGTGAATGATTTCGGTCTGTGGCGCTTGAAGATTGAAGCCCTACTAGTTCAGCAGGGTTGTTTGGAAGTGTTGAAGGGAGAGGCAGCCATGAATGCTGCATTAACGGAAGCGGAGAAGACGACTATGATCGAGAAGGCACATAATGCAATTTTGTTGAGCCTTGGTTATAAGGTTCTCAGACAGGTATCAAAGGAGACGACAACATCAGGGTTATGGGCGAAACTTGAAAGTTTGTATATGACCAAATTGCTGGTAAATCGAGTTTACCTGAAGCAGACTTTGTATTCATTCAACATGGTTGAAGACAAAGTGTTGGCTGAGCAGTTGGATATGTTCAACAAGCGGATTCTTAATCTTTAAAATATCTATGTAAAGATTGATGATGAAGATCAAGCGTTGTTACTATTGTGTGTTTTGCCTCGATCACATGCTCACTTCAAAGAAACTCTCCTGTATGGAAGGGAGTCCCTGACCTTTGAAGAAGTTCAATAAGCCCTATATTAAAAGGACCTGAACAAACGAAAGGAGCATAAACCTTCGACTGTTGGCGAAAGTTTGGCCGTTAAAGGAAAACTCTTACGAAAGGATAGTAAGTTTGACAAGAAGAAGGGCAAAAGACAGTCAAAGTCTTACAGTGGCGAAGCATCTGGCATACGATGCTATCATTGTAAGAAGGAGGGTCACACAAGAAAGGTGTGCCCTGAACGCTTGAAAGATCATGGAGGTAAGGATAATGGCAATGCAACCATTGTTCAAGATGATTTCAAATCATCTGATGTTCTTGTGGTTTCAAGCAGTGACTCGAGAAGAGAGTGGATTATGGGTTCAGGTTGCACTTGGCACATGACTCCAAACAAAGACTTGTTCGAGGAATCATGTGATCAAGATGGTGGATCAGTATTGCTGGGAAACAACAAGGCTTGCAAGATTGCATGTGTTGGATCTATGAGGTTCAAAGTCCATGATGAGTCAATAAGGTTGTTGACTGAAGTCAGGTATGTTCCTGATTTGAAGATAAATCTACTTTCTCTTGGTGTATTCGACAAGAAAGGATATGTTTTCCAAGGAGAGAAAAGTATCATAAGAGTCATGAGGGGTTCAAAGGAAGTCTTAAGAGGCGTGAAGAAACAAGGCTTGTATACCCTTGAGGCTGAAGTTGTAAGTGGTTTGACAAATGTTGCATCCACGAAACCTTTGTCAAAGACAGAAATCTGGCACATGAGATTGGGCCATGTTAGTGAAAGGGGTCTGGTCGAATTAGGGAAACAAAATCTGCTTGGTGGAGACAAAGTCGAAAAGCTGACGTTTTGTGAACCCTGTGTACTTGGAAAATTTTTCAGAGTGAAGTTCAACAAAGGCAAACAAAGAACACATGGATCCCTTGATTACATCCATGATGATCTTTGGGGGCCTCCAAGGTGTCCATTACATTCTGGAGCAAGGTATTTTCTATCCATAGTTGATGATTATTCCAGTAAGTTATGGGTATTCATCCAGAAAACTAAGGATGAAACTTTTGAGAATTTCAAAAGTTGGAAGACTCTGGTAGAAAATCAAACTGGCAGGAAGGTCCAGAGGTTGAGAACCGACAATGACCTTGAATTTTGCAATGAGGCATTCGACAGTTTTTGTGCGGCCTCTGGTATTGCAAGGCACAAAACTAGTGCAGGTACTCTATAGCAAAATGGTTTGGCTGAAAGGTTTAATCGAACTATTTTGGAGAGAGTCAGATGCATGTTGACTAGTGCAGGGTTAAAGAAGGTGTTCTGGGCTGAGGCTGTTTCGAAAGCAACATATCTGATAAACAGATGTCCTTCAACAGTGTTAGATATGAAGACACTTGAAGAAGTTTGGTCGGGACATCCACCAGATCTCGACAAACTGAGAGTATTTGGCTGCATAGCCTATGCTCACATTAGGCAAGACAAGGTCGAACCTAGAGCTCTGAAATGCATGTTCACGGGATACCCTGAAGGAGTCAAAGCTTATAGGCTATGGTTCCTAGAGCCAGGTCACAGGAGGTGTATCACCAGTCGAGATGTAGTTTTCAATGAAGCTGAAATGGCTTTTAAGAAAACTGATGTTGGTCAAAATGCAGAAACATCTGACGAAGAGCTAGAACAGGTAGAGATTCCTATTAAGGTGGAGCATGTTGATGCTGAATTGCATATCCCTGATGAAGTCGAAGAAATTGAGGAAACTGTCGATGACTACCTATTGTCAAGAGATAGGTCGAGAAGAGCCATCAAGCCACCTCAGAGACTTGGATATGCAAATCTTATAGCTTATGCCTTAATCTCTGCAAGTGAGGTTCTAGACGAAGAACCTAGAGACTACAAGGAAGTTATGAGGAGTCAAAATAAGATTGAATGGCTGAAGGCCATGGATGATGAGATGAAATCTCTTCATGATAATCATACTTGAGAACTGATCAAGAAACCTATTGGGGTAAGGTTAGTCAGCTGTAAATGGATTTTCAAAGTTAAGGAAGGAATTGAAGGAGTGACGTCGAAAAGATACAAGGCAAGGTTAGTTGCAAGGGGTTTCACTCAAAAAGAAGGTGTCGACTTCAATGATGTGTTTTCTCCTATTGTGAAGCTTAGGTTTATTCTAATGTTGCTTGCCATGGTGGCACAGTTCGATCTTGAACTAGAACAGATGGATGTGAAGACTGCGTTCTTGTATGGTGATCTAGGTGAAACGATCCTGATGAGGCAACCTGAATGGTATGTCGAAAAGGGGAAGGAAGATTATGTGTGCAAGTTAAAGAGATATTTGTATGGGCTGAAACAATCTCCTCGACAGTGGAATAGGAGATTCGACAAATTCATGGCATGCATAAGTGTCATTAGAAGTCAGTTAGACCACTACGTTTACTTTAGATTTTGACCTGGTAATTCATTTGTTATTTTGTTGCTTTATGTGGATGATATTCTCATAGCAAGCAACAATGTTTAAGATGTGACGATGGTGAAGGTTGAACTCAATAAGGAGTTCGATATGAAGGATCTGGGAGCTGCTTCCAGGATTCTTGGAATTGACATTCAAAGAGATAGAAAGAAGTCAAAGTTATGCTTATCTCAAGAGGCATATCTACGAAAGATTCTCGAAAAGTTTGGTATGTCGAATTCGAAGCCAGTTGTGACTCCAGCAAACCCTCAATTCAAGTTGAGTATTGATTAGTGTCCCAGTACTGATGTTGAAAGAGCCTATATGAATAACATTCTGTATGCTAATATAATTGGTCCTTTGATGTATGCTATGGACTGTACAAGACCCGACATAGCATATGCAGTAAGTCTTGTAAGCAGGTACATGGCGAATCCTGTAAAGGCTCACTGGGAAGCATTGAAGTGGATTTTAAGGTACATAAATGGGTCTCTGAATAGAGTCCTAATTTATGGTGGAGCCCTGGGTGAAGATAGTAAAGCAGTAATCGAAGGATATGTCGACTCTGATTATGCAGGTTGTATGGATTCCAGAAAATCTATTTCTGGATATGTTTTCATTATGTTTGGCACAACAGTTGTTGGAAAGCAACACTTCCGAAGGTTGTTGCTCTATCAACCACTGAAGCAGAGTCAAAGTGCAATACACCTGTCGAAGAATTCAGCCTATCATGAGCGAACTAAGCACATTGATGTGAGGTTGAATTTCATCAGGGGAGTAATCGAGTGTGGAGAAGTCCAAGTACTGAAGGTTTCGACTGAAGACAATGTTGCTGATATGATCACCAAGACATTGCCGAGTTGCAAGTTTTTCCACTGTATGCAGTTGCTAAAGCTGCATGAAGAAAGCTAGTTTGTTCCCTTGATGTTGTAGATTTAGATCCAAGGTGGAGATTTGTGAGATATTGGATCGAACTCTAGTATGGCCGAAGGGTAGTTTCTTGGTTCGACAGGATTAAGCATGAAGTCGAAGGTTATTCACATGCTTGTGTCGAAGATGCTAGGGTTGTCAGCATGTTAAATTAGGTTTTAGTGTTTAAACCCTAATTTGTTAAGTTAGCTTGTTTATTAAGTTGGCTTGTGTAATGGGCCTTGTGGAAAAAGCTCATTAGTTAGTATGTTAGGTTTTATTATAAATAGCATACTAGTCTCTCATCATTGCTAAGCTGCAAATCCTAATTTAGGGTGAGAGAGGTTATTTGTTATTCTTGTAAACTTGTAATCTTGTTTTAAGAGAAATTAAAAGAATAGCAGTTATAACCAATTCTTGTGTTCTTTTTATCTTCCCTAATTCCTATTACATTTTGTTCTTGACATCGTTTTTCACAACAAATTGGTGCGGTGAGTGTGGAGAAGATGCCTTCAACAATGTATGAGATTGAAAAGTTCACTGGAGTGAATGATTTTGGTCTGTGGCGCTTGAATATGAAAGCCCTAATTCCTATTATATTTTGTTCTTGACATCGTTTTTACAACATGAATACTATATATGAAAGTAATAAATGTAAAAACAATATAATGTACAATATAATACCTATACAACATTGTGGAAAACCTCTTTGAAAACCACATTTGTTGTTTCATGCAATGGCAATTTTTTTTTGTCATGAATTAAAATTTTCAAGCCTCCTTTGCTTTTGACTCTTGACATTGCAACATAAATTTGTCCATGGCTGAAGACGTCATTTGGCAAATATAAACCCACATAATTTAATGATTGACCTTGATATTTATTTATTGTCATTGCAATATAATGAAACAATGATGGGGAATTGTCTTCTAATAAGTTTGAATGACCAAGGGGATTGCGAAGGAGACAAAGACACTTTAGGTATTTAAATAGTGTTTCCTACGTGAGTACTTGAAATAATCTTAGCCTCAATCACATGATTTGCTAGTCTTGTTACCGTCAATCTTGTACGATTGCAAAGTCCTTCTGATTGATTCAAATTCCTTATCAACATAATGGTTGTGCCCATCTTCAATTTTAAGCAATGATTAGGCAAACCAGACGTTTTCAAACAACTCAAAAATTTAGGAGTCAAATGCTCAAAAGCCTCATTCGCATTTGCTTCTGATCTATCAATAGTATCACTACTTAGAAACTCCTTCTTATCACCATTGAAAATAATTTATAGTTAAAAAATATTAGTAGTATATGAAAATTATTATAAGTAAATAATGTATAAATATAGTAACTTGGAAGAAGATTTGTAATGTAATCATTAATTTCATCGACAATATTTATAGTTGAAGCTAGGATCGCTCGACTTTGGAGGAATTCTTGATTCTATATACTATCAGTAGGAATTAGTTTTTCATCTAATTAGGTTAATAGGCCTATAAACATCTCATCATTGGGAATTATTTACTTTAATTTTATTTTAGTTACATCAGAAATATGAAAACACGACCAAAGCATGTTCATATTATCAGTAACTAATGAAAATATAAAAAAATCAAACACTTTTTTAAATCAAATAAATTTCAATATTTTCTCCAATAAATAAGATGGGTGGATTTCACATTTCACCACATCTTCGGATTGGTCGACTCCCGATGTCGCACCAATCAATTACTCAAAATACGATTAAAATTCATGCAGATTATTTATGCCTAGAGCAATAATCAAACGCTACCGCTAAAAATGTGGTAAATGAATTAAGTCGAATTTCTTCGCCTCGAGCAAATTAATTTTAATAAATATAACTCTTATTTCAATCAACTCCCGAACTACGAGACTCTGATTTCTCTCATCTCTTTATGAAGATACGTGCACACGATTGCAAAACCAAGGCGAGTCACCTAATAACAAACCACGGTCAAATCCACTCGCCTATAGTGGTTGGATTTTAAATAAGGATTAATTCATTGTCAACCAAATCAAATTTTATTCGCTTCGAGCGAATTAATTCTGATAAAGATTAAGATTCTTTATGAAGACTCAATCAAACCAATTAACTCACCTACCCTTTAGTATTAGGATTTTTAATTTTGTTTGGTGTTCCTATTGTTTATGTTGATATTTATATATTTATTTCGTTATTTCTATTATATATATATATATAATTATCATTTTATTATACTATATATGGTGGAATTATATATATATATATATATATATATATATATATATATATATATATATATATATATATATATATATTGTAAACCTAAGTGTGGGAATTGTCACTTGGCCAAAGGAGACTAGAATCGCCTACTAGAACCGCTAAGTGTGGGAATAAGTCATGGTAAGAATGCATAATTAAGGATTTTTGAATGCTTGCTATGTCAATCTCTAGATTTTAGCAAGTTAATTCTCTATATTTTGCTCCAACTCTACTGGACGGATCCCAAACAGATTCGGACCCGCATTCCTTACCTGCTAGCTCATGGTAAGAATGCATAATTCAGGATCTTCGAACGCTTTCTATGTCGATCTCTAGGTATTAGAAAGTTAATCCTAATTCATAAATAGGAATCTACGAACGCTTGCTATGTCAATCTCTAGGTTTTAGCAAGTTATTTATCTAAGCCTATTTGTCGGACAAATTTTGGGGTCTTCAGGTATTTAATAACCCTTCGATTCGAATGTGCGAAAACCGTGTACTCTCGCACACTTCAATCAAATATTAATTAAATAGGGGTAGTTGTCATACCCCAAATTTTGCCCGCTTTATTTATAATATTTAAAATTATTTTTAACTTTTGATTTTATAAGTTTTATTCAAGTTTTAATTGTTAATATTAATTTTGCTTATTTAAAAATATAATAGTTTATTTTAAATATTTGTATTTTAAAAATAATAAAGTTGCTCATCCTTCATATGCTCTCAAATGTCTTCCTATTTTGAATAAATGAAATAGCACAATTGGTAAGGAGGAAATTTTGCAAGCATAGGGTCGTGGGTTCAATTTTCACTTGGTGCACTTTGGACTTTTTTTTGGCTATTTTTGATCATTTTTGTACTTGGAAACAAGTATGTCCAGTTTCATAATTTTGGTGACCAAGATGGGTTGTTGGTCTTTTGGATATGGGTTATTTCCTCTTATGGATTTTAACCTAATTCTCTAACTCTATAAAAAGGGGTCTTGGCAACCCTAAATGGGACCTTTTTTTGACTTTCACGTACAATTTTCACAAATTCCCAACACACACACATTTTTATATATGCTTCTCTTCTTCCTCCGAGGGTTTCTCTTGAACAACCCTAACATGCCATTGTCGATTTACTGACAACGGCCGACAAATCCTTTCCCTTTTTCAAACTCAAATCTCTTAACTCAAACTCAAACTTTTGGCCGATGATTTCATATGAGGCCTCCCTTTTTTAAAACGTTTTTTTTTTCAAAACTTTTGGCCAATGATGATATATTGAGGCCTTTTACGTTTTATTTTTGTTATACAGCTTTTGGCCTTTGGCCATTGTTGTCTCGATGTGACAATGATCCTATCTTATTTTTGTTATACACGACTTTTGGCCTTTGGCCATTGTTGTCTCGATCTGACAATGACCCTATCTTATTTTTATTTTAAACGCATTTTGGCCTTTGGTCTTTGTTGACTCGATCTGACAATGACGCTATCTAAGAGATTTTATTTTTGCTACATTTTGGTTATGTTTTTACGATCATAATATTTTTTTAACCCCTGGTATTTTTTCCCTTTTTGGCCAATGACTAAAACTCATATTATATGAGGCCAACCTTTTAATAAAAAAACATTTTTGAAACCTAAAACCTAAAGATTAAACGGGTTCCCTTGAGTAAAAGGGAGGCAAAGGGTTCCTAACACCTTCCCTTTGCCTAATTTACCTACTTACCCAAAAAATATCATTTTTTTAGGTTTCCCACTTGCCTAAAACAAATAGTGGGTGGCGACTCGTTTAAACGTAATTTTTAAGGCATGTTGCTACACACTGGTCCAAACAAATCAAATTGCAAGAGTTCCAATGGTCTGGAGGTAGAAACAACATTCTTAGCTTTGAAAGAAGTTTTTGAAAACTTGTCTTTCTGACATTTTTCACAAAGAGCATCTAAAGAGAACTTCAAATTTGAACGCCTGTAACTAAGTTAATCTTCTTTAGCTGAGAAATGCTTCTCATGCTAACGTGACCCAATCGTTTATGCCAGATCCATTGCTCTTCTTTAACAGACATAAGACACTTAATATTTTGTTCTTTCAGATCAGAAAGTCTGATCTTATAAACGTTGTTCTTCCTCCTTCCATTGAACAAAATGGAGCCATCTTTTTGACTTATAACTTTACAGGACTTTTGATTAAAGATTATATAATAACCATTGTCACTTAATTGACTTATGGACAATAAATTATGTTGTAATCCATCAACAAGTAAAACATTAGTAATAGAAGGAATATAACCCTTACCAACTGTTCCAAAGCCAACGATATTCCTTTTCTGATCACCTCCAGAACCTATAAAGCCTATGGGCTTTGGAACATATGCCTTCTTCGTATCATGTGTCGCGAGCAGCTAGAGTACATGTACCATGACAGGTATATTAACTGGGCTACTAAGGATGTCTGCAACATAGATTGTCTTTTTCTAAGGTACCCATAGTCTTTTGGGTCCTTTCTTGTTAGTACTTATAGAGTTTTTAACAAACTTGAGTTTAGATGCAAAATAATCATATCTATATGAATAATAGAAACAGTCTTTTGGCTTCGTCTTAGGTTTTAAAACATATTTTGTAAGGCACCAATTCATTTTGTGAACCCTTAGGGACAAAATAAGAATACATAGTCTTTGGTTTATCATCTATTTCTGAAGAGGATTCTTCATCAGAATCATAACCAATTCCTCTTGTATCGTTTCTGCTAACGCCATAGATCATAGAAGCCATTATGCTTTTGTCTATGCCTCTAGCAAAGAATTTGTAAAAAGATTTGTCATACTGTTTTGTGCCACTATCATTGTTCATAGAAGCTTCTGAAATAATTTCTTCTGCAAGTTTTAAGTTCTTGCTTTTTAAGGAAGAACTTTTATTTTTCACAACAAAGTTTTCTTCAGCCTACTGTGTGCTTCGGATTCAGATACAAGGATCTTTTTTAAACCTTTGTATTTGTTACGAAGCTTCTGATACTTTTTAAGAAATCCAGACATGTATGATTCAAGTTCAAAACGAGTTAGATCACAAAATACCTCTTCTGAATCTGATTCTGATTCTAATTCAGATGCGTCTTCTCATCATTAAACTTATGTAACCGTGTCGTTTCTGTTTATCTATTATTGTTTAGTTTCTGTTTCTTCTTATTGTTTATGTTTCGATCCCTAACATATAATGTTTAAATCTTATCTATAATTGTTTTTGTTTCAAACCCTAACATATAATGTTTAAATCTTATCTATAATTGTTTTTGTTTCAAACCCTAACATATAATGTTTTGACTTGTTTATGTTTATGTTTGTGTTAGTTTTTACTTGTAGGTATGAATGGATGAATGAAAAGTTAAGAAGGATGAAGCTAAAGTGATGGCAATGTGAGCGCTCCAAACACATGTTTGCTTCTCTCACTTCAGCTCCATCCTCCTTTTATTTCATTTTATATTCCATTATGGGACAGGTATGTTCTATGTTGTTTAAGATTTGTTGTTGATGAATGTTGTTGTTAATATTTGTTTTACATAAGTTTATAATATCTTATGTGGTTTGCTTGTTTTTCCAACACCTTACCGAATATATAACTCTTCGGATTGCATTAGAAAATTATAATATGATAGATAAAGTTATGTTAGAAAACAAATTACACGTTCAATTCTAGACAAGAATTCTTCAGCCAATTATCTGCATTTCACTCTTTAATGCTTAAAACTTGGTTTAATGCTTCTTGTTCTTCAACCTCCCCTTCCTTCACTTCTAATTTTGTTTCCAACGTAAATAATATGTAGCAAAATGAACTAGACGTGAAGGAATGGGGGTTGAAGATCTAGGAGCATTAAACCAAATTCTAACCAAGAGCAAAATGTGGATAAGGAGCAGAAGCATTCTTGTTTAGCATTGAACTTGTAACTTGTTCTTCTAATATAACTTAATTTATCATATTATAATATTCTAGATCAGAATGAAATGTTAAATATTTAGTGAGTATTGGTGAAATAAACAATTCCACATAATTTATAATAAACTTAGTGTATATACCTAACGGTTCTTTAGAAAAACCGTTGTTAAAAATTTTTCTTTAAATAATATCACAACGGTTATTTTGAATAACCGTTATGATAGATAACACACTACGTGACATATAATCACAGCCGTGTACATCCGTTTTTTAAGTAGTCATTGTCTACCTGAGAAGCTACCATACACCACACATATACTATCTTTTCTAATGATACAAGTAACCAACTTTCAGCTATGATAACTAACTCTGTTAGTTAGTTATTGATGACTGATTATTTTCTTCTCTTCTTTTTTCATTGGTGTTTTGGTGTTTGCTAATCCCATATTCATTTACATGATTTAACACACTATTTTATCCAAATCATAAATAATACTAGTAAAATACAATAAAATCAAAATCACTATAAAAAATAACAAAACTAAATCATTATTAATTACAAAATTAATCATATAAAAAAAGAGAAGCAAAATAAATATTCTCCCAACCAGTAGTATAACTTAAACTTAAGAAAATTTAAAATTTTGAAATAAATTTTTCTCTTCTTCCTCTCAGCCAACAAACTCTTTTTCTCCTAACCTTTTTGTAACTCTCTTTTTCTTGTATCCAAAATTTATTTTTTATTTTTAAATTTGAATTTTTGAACACTAGTATTAAATCTCTTGAGGAAGAGTTTTGTTGTCTATTTTGATTCTCCATTTTAAAATCAATCTCTGTGATTACAACCATGGTTACGAGGATCAATGCCACGTCCACATTGATAACAAAACACATAAGAACACCTGAAATTTAAGAAAATAATTAATAAATAATTTCATTAACAATCAATCAATAAAAAAAGGCAATAAAATGAAGAAGTTAACTTAGAATTATCAGGGCAATATGATTGACGTATAAAATTATTTTATACTTTCAGTCTATATCTTTTTTCTCTAATAAAGATGAAATAAAAATACTAACCTGCATATCATGTGATCGCATCCTTGAGATTTTTCAATAAAACTTTTACAATTTGGACATTTTTTCCATTTCCTTCTACCAGCAAGATCAACCATAAGAGCCTCATTACTATTCTTCAATCTTTGAAACTTTTGACAACTCATATCTTCGTGCCAAGGAGTTTTACACTTAGCACAAACCCTTCTATTGCAATGAGGACAAGTAGAATTCGTAGAATCTCGAATCACTCCTCCTACGCGATATTCCTCACTAATTAAAAGTGTCGAACAATCATAAAATGGACAATAAAATTTATTCTTTTCCGGAATCCCCGATTCACTCAAAGCTTTCTCCCACCAATCCATAACATTGGTAGGT
The DNA here is from genome assembly GCF_029867415.1 of Vicia villosa. Taxonomy (NCBI): domain Eukaryota; kingdom Viridiplantae; phylum Streptophyta; class Magnoliopsida; order Fabales; family Fabaceae; genus Vicia; species Vicia villosa. The sequence goes on from NW_026705346.1 coordinate 713,436, forward strand.
AAAATTGGTTTACAATATTGAGGATCCAATGTTCCGGAACAACCTAGTTCCGGACAAGTTAGGTTAACCTTGTTTTGTTGTAGATTTGAAACTATGTATTTAATTGTGCATTTTGTGCAAAAGAAATGAGTGCAACCTTGTACGTCGAATGAGTCATTTAGAGGCTTTGATTCGTAACAAATTTCACAATCATAAAAGGGGACTCCTTCTATGGGAAGTGGGGTGGGAATAGTAACTTCATTTGTTTCAAAATAATTGTCTAGGGTTAGGGTTGGTTGAGGTGATGATGGAGATAAGAGGTTTTGTTTAATGGTTTTTCTTTTTTTGGTTTTTATAGGAACACAATGAAGAATGCAAACGTTGTTTCCCATTTTACTATCAAGAGTGGTGGTTGTGTTTGTGTATGTGAAAGTGAGCTTAAAACCTATTTTATGGAGAAAATGATAGAAATTTTTTACCATATTTTAAGGGGGGAGAGAGAGTAATAAGGTTGAAAGTTTCATTTGGAGATTATGAATAAATATGATCCCATTAATCAGCAAAATGGTTTTTGACTTTTTATTATAAATGAAATTTATTGCTTATAGACAATGACATAATGATGAATATATCATCGATTATTTTTTCTATGAAGAATATTTTAAATTTAAATTCTGAAAAAAACGGTGAAATTCAACATTAACTCAAAAATTATGATTATAAAAAAATTGTAACAGTTGAAGAAAACTTAAATTATCATACTAAATTATAATCCTATAACTTCTTCACTAAATTTTCCCTCCAAAACTCCCTCCAAAATTAATCCACTTATTAATTAATAATTAAAATAATTAATAATAATAATCTTATATTAATATTAGTAGTAATAAAACTCATTTATTTACTACCTATTAACCCAAATAACCCACTACCCACTTCCTAATTTTAAAGTTTCTTTAATTTATTAAAAAAATTAATAATAATAATAATAATAATAATAATAATAATAAAAATAAAGATGTTAAATTAAAATTAATTCTAAAAAATGGTTTCCTAATAAATTGAAAACATACACGTTCCTTAATATTTTCCAAATAATAAGATAATTATTTAATTTATTCAATTGGTCCACCATAAAAAACAGTTTCCTTCACTTTCTGTAAACCACTCTCCACTACTCTGTAAGATCTCTTTAGAACCACTCTCCACTACTCTGTAAGATCTCTTTGGTTTCTCTGTTACTATAAAAGTAGCTATAATATAACCAATGCTACTGGGTTTTAATAACTACAGGAGATGTATCTATTTATTTTTAAAGTTTGTTTGATGTCTTTTTGTTTGTTTCTTTTCAGGTCTAATAAGAAGGACATTCAAATTATGACTTTCTTTGTGGTCTTTTCATATGCAGTGAGAAGGACATTCAAATTGATATGGATGTAGTTACATATTAGAAGATTTTAAAGATCCCCTCTTTTATTGCTACCATTATCATTCACAAGATGTTTTGCATATAACACTGACCACATAAAATCTTCTGTTTTAGCAGTTTCAAAAACTCTCACAAAATGTATGATATTGTATTTTATGCATGTTTTTCTTATTTTTAATTGTGTATTTAAATTGTACCGATTACAATCATAGTTTTAATTCAAATAGTGTTACCAATAGTTGGTTTGATATATAATCAAAATTCTTGACTTCACATGTAATCTTCTCACATTAAATTTTCCAAACATTTTGTCACGCAGTTAAGAATTGTTATGTTTTTAAACCACGTTGAAATAAACCCTCTTTAAAATTTAAAATCATAATATCATTCATTTTTTTTTTATTTTAGCCACAGTAATATATTAATTTTACCTATCAAATTGTATTCCTTATATAAAAATATTGCACCTCACTAGCATATTAGACAATTAATATCTTCTGCATATACAATATTTTGGTATGCGTATAATATAATGAAAAATATAATATATTATTATGTATAAATAATTTTAATTATATATTGTATAATTTATATATTGGACTTCTTTTAAAATTAAATAATACTTTGTCTCTCTTTAACCTAATATTATTAATATCTTATATTTTAGATATACTTGCCTTTATTTGTTATGTATTTTAAATTTTAATTTTTTTCAGTTTCAATATATTTTATGGTTCATGAATATAGTTTATAATTTAATATAATTTTTTATGTTAATGTATTATGTATAGGGTGTTGAATACTATTTACTTTATATTATTTTGGGTAACAAATCCTTTAATCATAAAATATATTTTTTAATTTATTATTTTTTAAATAATATATTTTAAATTATTAAAATAAATTATAATAATTACCCGTGCATCGCACGGGTGTACGACTAGTTAAATAAATAATTTTATTTTGTCAAAAGAAAAGAAATTTTAAATTATTAAAAAATGATTTTATTTTTTAAAAATAAAAGAAAATATATTTCAGACAAATAGTATATTTAAGTCTGATCAAATAAAGTAATTTCAATCAGATATATAATATGATGAATTAAAAAATATTTATAAAAATAATTGTTTTTGTTATTAATATTATTATTATTATTATTGTTGTTGTTATTATTATTATTGATTGTTTTGTGTCTAAATATATAAAATAAATACAAAATTTTCTTTTATCATATTTTATTTATTAGTAATAACATAATGTTTGTAAATAAATTATATTTTATTTATAAATACTTTGTAATTTGTAATTTTAACTGATTCGAAGGTAATAGCTCTAAATGGATTAGGGTTGTAAAGACTTAGGGTTTGTCGAGAGTGAGAGCTAACTCACACGGGGAGATATGAGATGTTATGTATGGTGGTTTTCTCTGTGTATTAGAGATTATCCTTTAATCTTTTGTTACCCATTTATATATAGTCCCTGAGGGCCTTTAAGCAAATAAACTCAGTTTCCTTAGAATATCGCACCATTCACAAAAGTAGATGGTTAATACCCTGGACTTCAGGGGAAATAGTTAGACCCCCACGACTTCCTAACTATTGACGGTTGACTCAATACACCCACCTCATGGACAGTGAATAGGAAGTTGGGCGACTGAACCCGACAAGTGTAACAGCCCGAATTTTATTATTTGGCTAATTAAATTAAATAAGGATTTATTTACTTAATTTGGACGAAGTTTCATAATTAATTGGATCGTCGGTGTTATTGAGAAACGTGTTCAAATTATTAAGTGAAGTTAGAATTTATTCGGTTAATCGAAGAATTAATAAAGTGGAGTATGTAGAGAAATAATATTAGAAATAATATTATTATTGAATTTTACTTATTTGAGAAAAAGTCGGATTTAATTGGATTAATCGGAATATAATATTAAGGATAATAATATTATTTGTTGGAGCATATTATTTATTGGGCCTATTTATTAGAAGTAGAAGTAATTTGGAGGTGTTATTTTTCTTAAGCCCATTAAGATAATAAGTTATTAAGTTAGTAAGGGTTTTATGAGAAGGAGAGTTACCATTTCATTTGCTGAATTTTTTTTTAAAGAGAAGAGAAAGTGGAGAAAGGAGACTAAGAGAAGAAGAAAAGGGGAAGAACAACAAGGGGCAAAAGCTAGGGTTTTGGAGGAGAAATCAAGAGGTAAGGGGGAGAATCCCTAATCATTGTGGGCTAGTATAATGGGGTGATTGGTAAATTAACATAGTTATATTTGTTCATAGTGAATCTTATAATATATGTGTTTTAATTTCTATTGGTAAACTGGAATCGGTAGAGGAATTGGAAGTTTAAAACAAAGATTAATACTGGAAAATGAACACTCCTGTGTTCATATGCTTATGAAAACGAAATAGACATGTAGTATAGGTTAGAGAACCGTTTGCTATGCAGGCGAGAAAACGTGTCGCATTCCTCTTTGTTGTTTTTCCTTTATTCACTTCTTGGCTGCTGTGTTACTTTTGTTCAAATCCAACATGAACCAATAATACATTAAATTGCTAGCTAATAGGACGTGTGCCACTAGCATTTGGTTGATTTGAAAACACACTGTAGTTCCTTGACCAATTGAAAGGCACAATGAGCAGGTGAGTCTTTGCATAGGTTGATAGAACACACACTGTAGCATCTAATTTAATTGGAACCGTGGAATCACCAATATATTTATAGGATGGGACAATACCACTGCTGCTAACTGTTGCACAGGGAAGAAACGTGAACCACTCAATTTCTCTTATGGATAGATAGAACACATACCTTATTGACTAGCTTTTGGCCAAAAAAGGAAAATAGGCTTGTTTCATTTAAATGTCTCCTTTAATAATTTATTAGACTGATGATGTTATTTGCTAAACATCAGCATGTGAATCCTATATTGAATTATTAATAGAGGTGACAACCAAGTAATAGCTACCATATGTGTAATTAAATATGAACAAAACATGTTGACCATGATGCCATAGCTAGTGACGACGGTATCACATGTGAAGGAGAAGAGGGTGTCGTACGGTAACCTCCCTTGTAGGTTATAGGTCCCATTTCAATATGTGTATATATATTATGTGTGTTGCTGTAATACTTATCCTGCTGCATTTTATTCATTGGCTACTACTTGTTCAACTTTTACCAATGAAAATGAGAGATAATATGTTACTTAATTAATAGAAATGTATAAGTGACAAATTTTATAAATTAATTAGTATACTAAAAGAATTAATATAATAATGTTTCTAACTTACTGTAGCGTACACCAATATGAAGAAACAAGAAATAAGTAGTGTTATATATAATTCAAATAGTCCCGTTTGACCGAATAGCGGAATTAAGCGGTATAATTAACTGTCCGGAATTTGATGAAAATTTACGTGGTAGCTAAGTTTAATTAGTAGATTAACATGGTGATGTTATTTTTGTTGAAAATGTGATATTTACGAACCGTCCGAAATAGTTAGGATTTAAATATCTTTTATATTAATTATTAGTTTTTGGAATAGAAAATGAATTAGAAACTTGGAACTAATGTAGTGTAATTATTAATTAGTTGATTTACTTAATAGTTGAATTAATTTCAATAAGTATAATTGATTGGATTATAATAAGTATTGAAATTGATTATTCGGTTGTCGGTAACTTACGGTATTTTGGAAAGTTGACCGTAATTGTATTTTGACCAAATACTAATGAATTGATACTTGGTTTAGAAGTGTATTCTTATATTTTGTTACGATATGAATTAACAGGAGATAGTATGGTTTGCTAGTGTTAATTATATTTTGGTGAATCATAATTGAATATTGTTTCTATTATGTGGATTGATATCAATGTGTTGTGAATGTTTTGTACAATTTGATATATAATTCATAGAGTTGAATTATTATGGGTATGCGATAAGTTAAGATTGATGAGATAATCTTAATTGCATAAGTTTGTTAACATTGTACATACATTCATGTCATGGTGTGCCTTGAAACAAAGGTGGTTTGCTTTGAAACAAAAGCGAGGCTTAGATTCTAGAGTGAATCGGAAGCGGTAAACTATATGTTTACGTTTGGTGGGCTTTGGTCTTGTCCGGATCGGAAGCGTGGCTTGGATTCTAGATATTGAATCGGAAAGCGGTGAAACCTTGGGTTCACAATTTGGTACCACATGCATAGCGTCACATATCTTGCATTGAGTCACATTAAAATTATGCGATAATTGAGTATGTGAAGTTGATGTAATTGTGATATGTGTATGAGTTTGATAATTGAAACGAGTGAAGTTTGAATGCCTATTTGATTAGATGTGTGAATATGTGAGAGTTATGATTGTGTACTTAATTGAGAATATAATAGTAGAATTGAAATATTATACTATTTGAAGCTTGTTGTATACTCGATAACATGTGAAATATGTGTTGATTACTATTATCTATTCCGTTTTACATAGTATGACTAATTACTTGAAGTGTTGATTTAACCATTATATTTTGTTATACTTTCTTCATAATGGTTCGTATTCTCACCCTTCTGTTTTAATGTTGCCCTCGTTTGGCGACATGCAGGCTCTGGAGTTTAGTAGCCGCGTGTGACCTAGCCGGAGGTTCTTCCTTGGTTATTGGAGATTAGGTAGTGAGTCGATGCTCTGGTCATGTAACACTGGGTAGACTAGGTGTATTGAACTCATGTATGTCTGTGTATGTATTATGCTATGACTGGTGAACTTATTTATTGGTTACATGTCTTTTGAGAGGCTTACAAGCCAAACCTTTTGATTATGTTTTATGTTGGATTGAGACTACTAGACGATGTATGATCATGGTATGGGACATGAATCATTATAAATCACATGAGTATCATATATTTTCCGCTGTGAATGCATATCCAGGTTAAACTGTGATTTTATATTAAGTGTTATTAAAATGACCAGGTGTATCGTGTTGTATAGATAAATGCTGTCAGTTTTTTTAAAGGCATTTATTTATTTATTTATTTTTTTAAAACATCGATGTGACGCCCTTTTGAATTATATGCATGCTATTCTCTGATTATATGTTAAATATTTTGGGGTATAAAAAAGGGGTGTTACAACAAGGGGCAAATGAACTCAATAAAGGGTGCTCAAACTATTGTAAGGGAAACTAAAAAAGGATGGTGGGTACGCCTCTCACTCTTGTCTTAAGGTCATCCTCAATTATTCAACTACACAATCTCTCAAGCTCAACGGCTTGCAAAGAAAAATATGTTTTAACCCTCCATCTTCAAACCTTCCAATGAGCCCGATGAGGTGCCTGTTAGAACAAGATTTGTTCTGATCAATTATCTTAGTTTTGATGATAACAATAATATGAATTTTGCTTAAGATAATATGGTACTCTAATCCAATGCAATTTCCTTTTCAGGAAATATATAAAGAGTATGCATAATTCAGCGCTCAGAAGCTTTGTCTCAAAGGGTTCAGCATGCAACATCAGAACATGGTCTGGCAAGACATCAGAAGATGGTCGAAGCAGAATCAGAACATGGGTCTATGGAAGCATCAGAAGAACATGAGATCAGAAGCACTGAAGTTCTGATGGTATCACGCACAGAAGCACTTCAAGGTCAGAAGATCAGAAGATGCTTTGCACCAAGCTGTTTGACTCTGATGATATTCAAACGTTGTATTCACAAACATCAGATCAGAAGGAAGTACAAGTGGCAAGCTACGCTGACTGACAAAAGGAACGTTAAAAGCTATTAAAGGCAACGTCAGTAGACACAGCGTGAACAAGGTTCGAGGTAGTTGACAAAAGCGTATAACATTAAATGCGATGCTGTACGGAACACGCAAAGCATTAAATGCACTCAACGGTCATCTTCTCCAACGCCTATAAATATGAAGTTCTGATGAGAAGCAAGGTTAACGATTCTGAACAAAACAACTCATATTAACTTGCTGAAACTCTGTTCTATTCAAAGCTCAGAATCTTCATCTTCATCAAAGCTCACTACATTGCTGTTGTAATATATTAGTGAGATTAAGCTTAAACGTTAAGAGAAATATCACAGTTTGTGATTATAGCTTTTAAGAAGCAAATTGTAATACTCTTAGAATTGATTACATTAAGTTGTAAGGAACTAGAGTGATCGTGTGGATCAGAATACTCTAGGAAGTCTTAGAGGTTATCTAAGCAGGTTGTAACTAGAGTGATCGTGTGGATCAGAATACTCTAGAAAGTCTTAGAGGGTATCTAAGCAGTTGTTCCTGGAGTGATCAGTGTGTGATCAGAAGACTCTGGAAGACTTAGTTGCTGACTAAGTGGAGAACCATTGTAATCCGTGCGATTAGTGGATTAAATCCTCAGTTGAGGTAAATCATCTCTGCGGGGGTGGACTGGAGTAGTTTAGTTAACAACGAACCAGGATAAAAATAACTGTGCAATTTATTTTATTGGTCAAGTTTTTAAAGCTACACTTATTCAAACCCCCCCTTTCTAAGTGTTTTTTTATCCTTCAATTGGCATCAGAGCGCCGGTTCTAAGGTGCAAGCACTTAACCGTGTTTAGAAAAGATTCAGGAAGAGAAAAACGCTTCAGTAAAAGATGGCTGATGAAACTGCAAAGTCTACATCTACATCTGGCTCTGCTGAGCAACACAACGGTAACAATGGTTATACTAGACCGCCGGTATTTGATGGTGAAAACTTTGAATACTGGAAAGATAAACTGGAAAGTTACTTTCTTGGTCTAGATGGTGATCTATGGGATCTTCTGATGGATGGTTACAAACATCCGGTAAATGCCAGTGGCGTAAAGCTGACAAGGCAAGAAATGAGCGATGATCAGAAGAAGCTTTTCAGGAATCATCATAAATGCAGAACTGTTTTGCTGAATGCTATCTCTCATGCTGAGTATGAGAAGATATCTAACAGGGAAACGGCCTATGACATATATGAGTCCTTGAAAATGACTCATGAAGGAAATGCTCAAGTCAAGGAGACTAAAGCTCTCGCCTTAATCCAGAAGTATGAAGCCTTCAAGATGGAGGATGATGAAGACATTGAAAAGATGTTTTCAAGATTTCAAACTCTTACTGCTGGATTGAGAGTTCTTGACAAGGGATACACAAAGGCTGATCACGTAAAGAAGATCATCAGAAGCTTACCCAGAAGATGGGGACCTATGGTGACTGCATTTAAGATTGCGAAGAATCTAAATGAAGTCTCTTTGGAAGAGCTGATCAGTGCCCTGAGGAGTCATGAAATTGAACTGGATGCAAACGAGCCTCAAAAGAAAGGTAAGTCTATTGCATTAAAATCCAATATCAAGAAATGCACTAACGCTTTTCAGGCTAGAGAAGAAGATCCTGAAGAATCAGAATCTGAAGAAGAAAATGAACAGTCCTTGATCTCCAGAAGGCTAAATCAACTCTGGAAGAACAAGCAAAGGAAGTTCAGAGGCGTCAGAAGTTCAAAGAAATTTGAACGTGGAGAATCTTCTGATGACAGAAGATTTGACAAGAAGAAGGTCATGTGCTATGAATGCAATGAGCCTGGACACTTCAAGAATGAATGTCCAAAACTTCAGAAGGAAAATCCCAAGAAGAAGTTTCATAAGAAGAAAGGTCTTATGGCAACCTGGGATGAGTCAGAAGATGATTCAGACTCTGAAGATGAGCAGGCTAACTGTGCGCTGATGGCGACAGAAGATGACGGATCAGAATCTACATCAGAATCAGATTCTGAAGAGGTATTTTCTGAACTTACTAGAGATGAGTTAGTTTCCGGTCTAACAGAACTTCTGGAATTCAAGTCTCAGATTAGTCTCAAATACAAAAAGCTGAAAAAGCTATTTGAATTTGAAACAAAGAAGCTTGAGTTGGAGAATTCTGAATTAAAAGAAAAACTTTTAAAATTATCCAATAATGTTGGATCTCCTTCTGATTCAGAAAAATCCACTCCTAGTCTAAACCATATTATGAAAGAATATGATTTAAGTTTCAGGAAGTTCTTATCTAGAAGTATTGGCAGAAGTCAGCTAGCTTCTATGATATATGCTGTGTCTGGAAACAAAAGAGTTGGCATTGGTTTTGAGGGTGAAACCCCATACAAACTTGAACCTGTTGATGAAATGAAATTCACATACAAGCCATTGTATGATCAGTTCAAGTATGGCCACTCCCATGATATTAGGCACACTTCACATGCTCAAACTTTTCACATAACACACACCAAAAAGCATGTGACACAACCTAGGAAATATCATGAAACTCACATTAAGAATTATCATGCTGTTCCTCCTTCTGCTTACAATGTTAAACCTAAGTTCAATCAGAACTTGAGGAGAACTAACAAGAAAGGACCCAAGAAGATGTGGGTACCAAAGAAAAAGACTATTTCTTTTGCAGATTCTCTTGGCAACAAAGAAGATAAAAGTCAACATGTCATGTCACCTGGACTCAAGTTGGTCTCAACACTTGAAGGGAAGAAGGACTGTTTTCCAAGTTCTGGTACTTAAATCTGTTGAAGAAACTATGTTTGTAGGAGATCAGAAAAGAAAGTTTATTAGTCTTGAAACCATTTGTTTTGTTTGTTTCTAAAGCAATGGTGTTTCGTTCTTGATTATTCTGAATGCTCTAAGTGCTACAGAATATACAATATTGAAACATTGATTGTGGACGAATCAATAAATATCTGGTTTGATGATAAACTTGTTTCTGATGAAACAAAGCAGCTTAAGAATTTCTGCAGATACAGTTTTATCTTATCAGAAGCTGCAGAACAAAGAAGTGAATCTCCAGAAGCTGTGTATATCAGAAGTAATGGATCAGAAGATCATTCAGATTTACATCAGCACACTTCAGAAGGAGTGTTTCCAGAAGAGAAATTTGATCAATTCAGAAGCAGTGATCGAAATCAGAAGGCGTAAAGCCTATTGAATATTTCACACCTGTCATCCATTATCTGATGATGCACACGTGTCTGTATGATGTGTACAAAGCGTGCAGTTGAAAAGACGTCGACCTAGGTAACTGCTCTAAATCATTTCTTTTACCACGATCTCTCTCCTCACGTCACTCGTCATTTAATGAAAATGATTTCTTTTGATTCTGAAACTATTCATTTTGTTTATTTATTCTTTTTCATTCTCTATTTTATATTCGTCTCTTTATATTCATTTCAAATCATATCATATATCTTTTTCGCTCCCTTGTCTCTCTTTATTCTTGCATTCTCTCGTTTGAAAAGTTCTTAGCCGTTTTCTAAAACCCTAATCGAAAACCCAGTTTTCTCTTCTTGTTCGTCTTTTGTTCATTCTGCATCCATGGCTGCCTTCTCATCCCAAAATGTTGATACATCTGTTCCTCACCATCTCCAAGAAGAAATGTTGCAACTTACTCCTGTTGTTGCATGCTCTATTCCCAAGGACAAATTAGAAGTTCTATGTGAACTTATTGTTGATTTTGACAACCTTGAAGAACATGCATTTCATCTTAAAGAAGACATCATCTTTCAAGGATGGACCTCGTTGTTTGCTGAGTTCGTTGGCCCAGTTTATCCGGATCTTGTCAAGGAGTTCTGGGCACATGCTGTGGTTGCTCCAAAATCTATACTTTCTTTCGTCCATGGAAAGTTTGTTGTTATTACTACAACATCCTAAGAGTGATGTTTGATCTGAAAAACCCTGAAGGGGCTTTTGAGATTGATCAAAGGGCAGATTTGGGAGATGTTCTATCCACTCTCTATCCAAATGTCAAGAAAACAAAAAGCGTCAAGGATTTGAGAGATGTCTACAAAATCTGGACAAAGATCCTTCTTGGGTGCTTCTACCATAGGAAAGGAACACATGCCGCGGATTTCATCAATAATGAGCAAAGGTATATTCTTTATTGCATTGCCACTAAGAAGAAGGTTGATGCGATCTACATCATCTTCAACCATTTGTGGAAAGCAGTAAAGGATTCCAGAAACGCTTTCAGAGAAAAAGGTGGAACAATCATTCCTTTTGGAAGGATTATTTCAAATCTTTTGGTGCATTCAAAGATTGTTGAAAGCTTGGAATCTGAAGGTATTGTGAAAGACCTTGCTGTCACATCTGGGGCTTGTCTGAATGCATTTACTTTGAAGAAGATGAAAGTAATTAAGGCTATCAGTAAGACTCCCCAACCTCTTGCTGATACAAGAATCAGAAGAGCACCTGTTCTTGCTGAATTTGAAACTTTCTTCAACTGTGAGGTACCTGTAGTCAAAACTAGGTATCTGTTATCACAAGAAGAAAATAAATATCTCAAAAATCAAGAGAAGGGTGCTCCAATGAAAATAAATAAGAAGAAGGAAGAAAGGACTAAAAGAAAGCATGATTATCCTTCTGCTGTCTCTAAGAAACAAGATGTTTCTAAAGAGGTCATTGCAAAGGTTGCTAAGTCTGTCTCTGATGAGTTTGAGAAGAAAAGGAAAGAAGTTGTTGAGAAGAAGAAAACAAGAAAAAGGAAGATGATTCTTCAAGAGTCTGATGAAGAAAATGTCTCTCAAGAGGCTGAGAATCAACCAGAAGTTCTGGCATATGTCAGAAGGAAAGAAATCTCTAGCGGCAAAGCAAAGATTATTGAAGAGCCGAAGAGTAAGAAGCAGAAGAAGACTGAGGATGTGGCCAAAGCTTTTCTGAGAGGTTCCAAAGGTATATGCATTTCTGAACCTGATTCTGTTCCTGCTGTTCGTTCAGAAGTTGCACCAATAGAGGTTGTCCCTACACCTGAACCAGAAAAAGCCACATCAGAATCACCTGTTTTTGTCCATGTTCTTACACCTCCATCTTCTCCTATAACCATTCCTTCCTCTCCACCTACCATCAATCCTGTTCTGGATATACCACCCCTTCAAACTCTCTTTCCATCTCAACCTTCTCCCAATGCCACCTTTGAACATACTTCCTCCACCTCTCAAAACAATCTTTGTGATTCTCCTCTTCCAACCTCTGCATCACATGAGCAGCTGCTCCGTGATTGCAACTACACTCCCAAGCCTCGTCCTGAAGCTGAAGTGGTAGTGTTAGATTCTGATACTGAAGCAGAATCTTCTTATAGGTTGGATAGAGAACCTCATCCGTACTTCACTTCCAACCCTGCCTTTTCAAAAACCCAAATAAAATTCCGCCCTGTATACCCTATTAGTGTAGTTTTTGAAAAAATAAAGAGGAATCTCAGAAGTATCTTTGATACTCTCAGAATTGCTGAAAGTTCTGGATTGAATGATGTTGCTATGCGGAACTTCTGGAGGATTTTTCGCAGAGAATCAGATGCTCTGTTTTTAGAACTTCAGGAAGCCTGTGTAGCTGCTGCCCCACGACCTCGTGGAATTCTGAGGAATTATGAAGACTTCTGGTTTGCTAGTCTCAAAGGAAGACATCTGTTGGAAGAGAAGCCCTTCTTGGATGAGATGGAACAATTAAGACTGGCTGCTGAAATGGAAGCAAATCCATGCAGGGATATTGTTATCTTTATTCATGATTATCCTGTTCTGCTCGGAGACGTTAAGACTCTCTTTAACTATCTGAGGGAAAACCCTTCTGAGAAAGACCCAAGCTTGGTCATTCCAGAAGTTGTTGACCCACCAGAAGTTGAAGGTCCTTCTGCTCCCAGGAATCTAGCTGCCATTCTTCAGGCACTTGAGAATGGAGACTCGGAAATTCCTGCTGCAGAATATGGAGATGCTTCTATGCAAGAAGCAGATGTTGAAGATCATGTTGCTGAATCAGATCCTGTTGAGGAAATCCCTGCAAATGATCTATCCATGGAAGCTACAGATCAAGTTGCTATTCCTGTGGTTGAAAGCGGTGAAGCTTCTTCTGATGAATCTTCTCGTCTTGCAAGGACTCTGGAAGAAATTCAGAAGAGACAGGATGAGCAAAGCTCACTCAATGCTGAGTATAGAGCTTTCATGGTGAGGCAAGATGGACACAACAATGAGGTTCAAGAGATGCTGGCCAAGATCTTGTCAAGGCTAGGGCCATCTTAGATTGAGTCTGTGTTGTTTCTTTCTTTTCGTTGCATCTGTTTTTTTTTGTGCATCTGATCTTACTTATCCTCATGTACTTCTGTACCTGATGTTTGAACTTCAATGAAATCATCTTCCTCCTCTGTGTGTCTCTTTTTGTTTGTCTCTGAATCTTTTCTGTTTTTTTGATGATATGACAAAAAGGGGGAGAAGATAAATGATAAATGATTTGATTAATCTATCAGTTGCTGGGTAAAGCTCCCACACATTTACTAACAAGAACTGCAAGTTCTATATGGTTTAAGTGTTTTGCAGGTATAAAGAAGTGAAGAGAATCGTCAAAGCAAACACAAGAAGCAAAACCATAAGAAGTGTTATTCTGTAAAAAGAATAAGCTCATGGAAATTGAAGCAAGCTAAGTGCTGTCAAGCTTCAGAAATCAGAAGCAAGAAAGAAGAATGAATCAGAAGCACTGATAATAGAATTTGATCCATATTTGTCTATTTGCTCTGACAAAATTCTATTTGCTCTGATACATTATTTTAGCCTATATGGCTCTGATACATATCATGTGTTCTAATATACATTTTATGTTCTGACTCGTTCATGCTGACTTTTGTCGTTTAGTTTTTGTTCTGTAACATTTCAGGATGTAGAGATGCTCTGATGATGCTCTGGTACATTCAACAATGTTCTGATACAAATCTAGCATGAAGTGATGTTGGTAGAAATTCAAAGCTCTGAAGCTATCCGAGGGAAGCAGAAATCAGAAGCTGTGAATGTTCTGAAGATCAAAGAAATTCAAGTTCTGAAGCTGTCCTAAATGGAAGCAGAAATCAGAAGCTGTGAATGTTCTGAAGATCAAAGAAATTCAAGTTCTGAAGCTGTCCTAAATGGAAGCAGAAATCAGAAGCTGTGAATGTTCTGAAGATCAAAGAAATTCAAGTTCTGAAGCTGTCCTAAATGGAAGCAGAAATCAGAAGCTGTGAATGTTCTGAAGATCAAAGAAATTCAAGTTCTGAAGCTGTCCTAAACGGAAGCAGGAATCAGAAGCTGTGAGTGTTCTAAGGATCTAAAGAAATTCTAGTTCTGAAGCTGTCCAATGGAAGCAGAAGTCAGAAGCTGTGAATTCTCTGAAGACAGAAGCTTATGTGATCGTCTCTACCGAAATAATCAGGGAAGTCTTTTATTAAAGTTCTTCGAGTATTTATTTCAGGGGGAGATTATTTATCTCAGGGGGAGATTGTTAATCTCAGGGGGAGACATATTCATATGCTTATGCTATAGCTGTGTAATTTGTCTTTTGCCGTCTGCTCTTTCTGATCGCAAATTCATATCATTTATATATGTTTTTGTCATCATCAAAAAGGGGGAGATTGTTAGAACAAGATTTGTTCTGATCAATTATCTTAGTTTTGATGATAACAATAATATGAATTTTGCTTAAGATAATATGGTACTCTAATCCAATGCAATTTCCTTTTCAGGAAATATATAAAGAGTATGCATAATTCAGCGCTCAGAAGCTTTGTCTCAAAGGGTTCAGCATGCAACATCAGAACATGGTCTGGCAAGACATCAGAAGATGGTCGAAGCAGAATCAGAACATGGGTCTATGGAAGCATCAGAAGAACATGAGATCAGAAGCACTGAAGTTCTGATGGTATCACGCACAGAAGCACTTCAAGGTCAGAAGATCAGAAGATGCTTTGCACCAAGCTGTTTGACTCTGATGATATTCAAACGTTGTATTCACAAACATCAGATCAGAAGGAAGTACAAGTGGCAAGCTACGCTGACTGACAAAAGGAACGTTAAAAGCTATTAAAGGCAACGTCAGTAGACACAGCGTGAACAAGGCTCGAGGTAGTTGACAAAAGCGTATAACATTAAATGCGATGCTGTACGGAACACGCAAAGCATTAAATGCACTCAACGGTCATCTTCTCCAACGCCTATAAATATGAAGTTCTGATGAGAAGCAAGGTTAACGATTCTGAACAAAACAACTCATATTAACTTGCTGAAACTCTGTTCTATTCAAAGCTCAGAATCTTCATCTTCATCAAAGCTCACTACATTGCTGTTGTAATATATTAGTGAGATTAAGCTTAAACGTTAAGAGAAATATCACAGTTTGTGATTATAGCTTTTAAGAAGCAAATTGTAATACTCTTAGAATTGATTACATTAAGTTGTAAGGAACTAGAGTGATCGTGTGGATCAGAATACTCTAGGAAGTCTTAGAGGTTATCTAAGCAGGTTGTAACTAGAGTGATCGTGTGGATCAGAATACTCTAGAAAGTCTTAGAGGGTATCTAAGCAGTTGTTCCTGGAGTGATCAGTGTGTGATCAAAAGACTCTGGAAGACTTAGTTGCTGACTAAGTGGAGAACCATTGTAATCCGTGCGATTAGTGGATTAAATCCTCAGTTGAGGTAAATCATCTCTGCGGGGGTGGACTGGAGTAGTTTAGTTAACAACAAACCAGGATAAAAATAACTGTGCAATTTATTTTATTGGTCAAGTTTTTAAAGCTACACTTATTCAAACCCCCCCTTTCTAAGTGTTTTTCTATCCTTCAGTGCCTACCTCCACTATTCGGGGAATTTATCGTTACTTTTTTGACGAGGTTCAGTAGCACCTTTTTAGCGGGACATTTTGTTTTTCCCTTAGAGGCGCTATTTATGAATAAGACCCAGGTAGGAGAAACCTCATTTCCAATGGGCGTGTTAAACACGTCCAAAATATGCCAAAATATATGATTTAATGTTGCATTAGGGAATGTTTTGAATGTTGTAATCGAACAAATCGATTGCCCATGATATCATTCTTCCATCAAGATCCAAATTCTTCAGAATTTGAAGTACGGGATAGTCTTTATTCACCAATATTATGTGTCCTTGAAAATAAGGCTTAAGTTTCCTCGCTGTTACCACCACTGCAATGCGAGTCTTTCTATATTTGGATAGCGGACCTTTGCGCCCCTGAACACATTTCTTACGAAATAGATAGTCCGATCTACCTTATCATTTTCATGGACCAGTATCGAGCTTAATGCCTAATCACTAACAAACAAGTAGATGTATAACGAAATCCAGTTGTTAGGCGTGTCAAAATGGGTGGTATGCCAAGATAGCCTCTTGCCTAGAGAATGCATGCTCACATTTTCTAATCCAATCAAACCTCTCATTCTTCTTCAGTGTGGTGAAAAAGTGGAAAAACTTATTACCTGGTGGATCCTAGGATATTTTCCTTGATGGATCCTAGGATATCTTCCTTGATGGATCCTAGGATATCTTCCAACTCTATTGCATGGATTTCCCCTTCCGACGTCTTCACAATGATGTCTTCAATATAAACTTCAAGGTTGAGTCCTATATTCCTCGAAAACATTGCATCTATGAGCTGTTGATAGGTGGCGCCAACAATCTTTTGCCTAAAAGGCATGACGTTGTTGTAATAACTATCGTGATTGGGCATGAACACCGTATTAGGAGTGTCTATGGGATCCATTTTGATTTGGTTGTAGCCCGAAAAGGCATCCATGAAACTTAACACTTTGTAGCTCGAGGACTCATCTATCAAGCGATCCATATTAGGGAGTGGATAAGGATCTTTGGGGAATGTTGCATTGAGATCAGTGAATTCGACACACATACGCCATTTGTTTGAGGCTTTGCTTACCAAAACCACATTAGCTAGCCAAAAAAGGTATGTGGTCCTCATTATAAAGCTGTCATTTGTCAGCTTCTGAAATTCTTTATTAATGGCTACTATTTTTTATTCACCAACCTTTTGTTTTCTTTAGGAAATCGGCTTGACCGAGGGATATATGGAAAGTTGATGACACACTACCCTAGTGTCAAAGCAAGACATATCTGAAGGAGCCCAAGAAAAAAGGTCGATGTTTTTTCTGAGCAAGGCGATCAAGTCTTCTTCTTATAATTCAGACAATGAGGTTCCCAACTTAATGACCTAGTGTGTCAGGGGCCCGATCTGGGTCTTTTTCATATCTTTAGATGTCGTGAGCCTTTCACTTTCTGCTGCCAATCTTGGGTTCCTACTTGTCGCCTCGGAGTCATCCAGGCTAGGGCGAGGATTTCACTAGGGAGATGGGCTCCCTTACTACTACCAGGCTATTTATGTAACATTTTCTGGAGACCGCTAGGTCTCCTTTAACGATACAGTTTACTGGTAATTTTAGTAAATTAACCATAAGTTTCAGTTCATCTAATGGATTAAACTCGAAACAAATCATAAGGACAATTTGTGCAAAACAATATGATAAAAAGTGTTTGTGCCTGGAAGTTAAATGTTTGGATATAAATAATTTGGATAGAATCTGTGATCTAAACAATGTAGAATTGCTTTGAAATAATAAAGTAAGCGAAAAACAGAATAAATAACATTAAAAGACTTAAAGGAAGGACACAAGTTCATACATTTTCTCACAAAATGTTTCTCTATGTGACATGGATACTTTAGTTCTATAGAGGATAAATGAAAATGTTTCTCTATTCTTTAGTAACTATCGATAACAGTTACTCCTCAGGCGTTCGACATGTATCCTATTACGTGGGCTCCCATCTTCATATATGTTTCCAAGTGTTTTTGGTCTTTGAAACTGCCTCTAAATACTGTCTCACCATTTGAAAAACTACCTTCATAACCTTTAACCTCTTTCGTTGAGGTATGCCTAAGTTGAACCTAGTAGTGGTGTTAAACTACCTTTAAATCACTTAACCCTTGGACTTAAGAGTACACTATATCCTAAACCCTGATAGGCGAGTTGAACTTGCCATCTTTGTACTGTATTTATATGCCAAAATATCACCTCACTGCAAAAACTTTTGAGATTCTAAACATGTTGTGAAGAGAGAGTGGTCATTATCTTGTGGATCTATTCTTAAGACTCTTCCAAATCAGGTTTAGTGGGCGTTATATACTAAGTTCCAGATCATCTGATAAGTTAGTCGAACCATCCTTGTCTACTTGATTAGTATGTTGAAGCTATGACTGCGTCTTTTTACACTTAGCATTTTCAAGCGTGTTTATTACCATTCTCTGTCTAATTCCTCAGTTATAATTTCCAAGCTAACAAGTACCCATGCGCCTATTAGACAAAATATATTTTAAGCTTAGGCGGCGTGTTAACAAGAACTCCCCTTATAGATTTAGGGGGGTCTCCCCAAGATGATGTTTTAAGGGATACAATGTCTACTACGAGATACTTTACTTTTATGGTCATGAGCTCTCCCTTGAGCCTACTTTAATCTCAAGGGAGGCAAAACCCTTGACGTGTACTTGTTCGCTTGATAGACCTATTAGAGTCCTCTGGAAAGATCTAATACCTTGGGGAGCTATCCAACTTTCCTAGAAGGTACTCTAGAAAAATATATATGAAAAGTTTCCATGATCGATTAACGCCCTCTTCCCCTCCCAGTCAGCATGTTGAATCTTGATGACCATTGTAATGACTATATATAATATACATCTAGAATACTATTACACATAGTGTTAATTGGTATTGACACAACATAATTTCCTAACAACATCATTCATATATACATGTCCAAAAGTATAATATACATCATATGACACATGATATGGAAACATATGAAATTTAAAATTGTTGATGTTTTTATTGGCTTATTGGCATCTATGTTTGGCTAAAACATAATAGTAGCAAAATATAATTCAATATATAAATCTTTCAAATATAAAAGAACAAAACATGTACAGAAGCAAGATGTTATATGGAATGTCATGACATCAACTCATGACATCGCGCCTGCAGAACTGGAATGAAGATTCAGTTTGATACTCAACAGATACAGAATATTCTATGAATATTATGTAATCTAATGTGGCGCAGATTTAAAGGTCAATAAAATCAAGTCAGAATATTGAAGAATCAAATCAGAATATTGGAGATTCAGCAGTTTCTAATTTAGGAGATAAATTAGGAAACTTGTGATTGAAGACCTTTCTTTTAGCAGAAGATATCTGAAGATTTGTAAGAGCCAGGAGTGCTGCGATTTGTAAACACAAGTCCAATTGGGAATAAGTTATAAATAAAAACCTCTGTAACCTAGTTTGATATAGAAAATCGTGTTTAGAAAAGATGTAGTCATTAGGGTTTCTATAGGTAAACCACCCAGGCTGTGGGATGGCTGCCATGTTCTTCTCGGAACTTGTAGGTAAGAGAAGTTGTTGTTCTCACTCGAAACCTGTAGGTAAGAGTTGAGTGTTAAGTTCTTGATTGAAGCTTTGAAGCAAGATCAAGTTAGTGTTCATTGTTAATTGTTTAAATAGCTGTTGCAGGGTTGTAACAGTTAGGTATCAATAGGGAGTGAGGAGAGGTTCTCTTGTCTTAGATGGAGTTCTAAGATAAATTTTACATTGGGTAGTGAGTAGGTAAACAAAAGGTTGTTTATCTGTAAACCAGAGGCTGTTTACAAAAATAGTACTACTGATAGTGAAATCTTCTTCCTGGCTTGGTAGCCCCCAGAGTAGGTATTATTGTATACCGAACTGGGTTAACAATTCAATGTGTTATTTATCTTCTGCAGTGTATTATCTGTTCAATCTTGGATGTTGTAACATCGCG
Organism: Vicia villosa; assembly: GCF_029867415.1. NCBI lineage: Eukaryota > Viridiplantae > Streptophyta > Magnoliopsida > Fabales > Fabaceae > Vicia > Vicia villosa. The sequence continues at coordinate 733,465 of NW_026705346.1, forward strand.
TATAACATCAGGTTCAAATTTGATAGTTGATCCATTCACAGAACCAATGAAGTTTACAATCTGATTATGTTGACTGAACAAACATGATCCTATTACTCATGGACTCCTTCTTAGGAGTAATTAACAATTGGGGATCTTTCTGTTCTGCCTTTGCTAAGTTAATAACAGATCAAATGTCTTGACATCGTGAGTGACATCCTGAATCTGTCATACCAGAATTTCATTTGGTATCAGAGCAGGCATCCTGTCTGTTTCTGGATGAGATCAATGAGGGATACTTTCTGGTTGTGCTGAAGGTAGAAGGTTATTTGAACAAGGAGTGTTCATATTGTATGCTCCCTTGAAGTGGAGGATGGACCTATATGTAGAGGATTAGACCAACCTGACCAGAGCGATTGATGCTGGAACAAGAAGAGCTAAATCCAAAGGCTTCATGCGGGAGTGGAGAATTTGAATTGAATTGTTCAGCCTGTATCTATGTACAGAGAAGAAACATATCTAAACCTTCATGCAGGAGTGAAGACATAGATAAGTTAACCTCTGTATATATGTGAGTTTATCAGGTCGGGATGTTGGTTAGGTCTACTCTGTTGCTTGGTGCAAAAGCAAGCATTATGCAAGGTTGAGTTGCAGTCAATCCCTAGATGTCATGCTTACAAATATATTTGGATTAAGCATTGTGTGAATTCTGTTGAAGTATGGCTATTTTCCGCTGCATAGCCTCTGTGCAACCCCAATTGCATAAGAAAGATTCTAGGGTTATTTATATTCAACAGAATGTATGGCAGAACCTTACAGCTATATTTAAAGTGTCAATGATACTTGAGTACTCTCTCAAGTCCACTCATAATGGCATGGTTTATTAAAGCTGATGAATGTCAATTGATCAATGATATTCATATGCGTCTGCAAGTGTGAACCTTGAAGAATTTCAAGGCTGGAGTGTTCCTTGAAGGAGGAACAGATGTCCTACCGGATGTTAGAACATTAAGTACTGGTATGCAGCTACCAGCTAAAGAACAAATGTTCTGGTGCTAAACTAATGTAGTGTGAGAACATTGGTTTGGAACCTACTCCTGGTCCGGAAGAGGAGACATCTGATTATAAGGTGATCAGGACACGATCAACATGTTCTTCTACTCCAAATCCAAGTTTATGGGGGATAGAAGTAAAAGCTCAATGCCAAAGAAAACTCATGAAGGTATTCCTTTCTGATCCTTTATGTTTAAATCAATATGAGCTTACATCTGGTATTTTCCTCTGTTCAATGGAACCAGATATGTGTATCTTCATAACCATAGAGCAGTTGTTGGAGCTGAATACTGTGTTTCAACCACAGTGAAATATGGTCAAGAATGTTTACTTCCCTAGTTGTTATCCAGAAAGGGTAGTGTTATTTGGAATCAAGGAAGTCAGATGGCTCAGAAGAATCTGACTAGTTCAGTGTTATGTCATGACTAAGTCTGTTCCAGAAACCTAAATGAGGGAATCTCCTCTATATGTACAGACTATGGCATCCATCATCTCAAAATCAGAATGAAAGTCTGAAGAAAAGTTTATTGAGATATTGGTTATTGTATTCCTTGATATGTTTGGATGTTGCTGATAATTGCACTATTTTGTATCCACCCCAAGTGCTATGAATTAGATGTTAAAGATGTTAACCAAGAACCATGAATGATGATGTCACGTCAGATGTTACAGCATCATCTCAAGATCTTCAGTTTCTTTGTATTTGTGTTTGCCAAGAGAAATATTTATTAATGTGAAGAGGTAATTAGTCAGAATGACCTAGTGTGAGTAGCAAATTCCAACTGACTAACTGGTAAGTACTTTGACAGGAGACTTAGTACTTATTGGGTGTAGAACCTGAATGCAAGACTGAGAAGAAGAAATCAGTCAAGATGAACTAGTGTGAGAAGTAAATCTTACTGAGTAACTAATAAGTATTTTGACGGGAAACTTAGTACCTATTAGATGAGAAATCCTTCCAGTTATGTATTCAAGGACTAGTTTGAACCAAAGGTCCGTGTTCACTATTATCTTCACAAGTTAAGGAAGTGTGGCAAGAGTATCTGGTGAAGCATACTGATTCAATTAAATATCTTGATGGGAGCTGGATATTTTACAATGTTTGTATGAAGAGCTCAGACTTATATGGTGATTATGGTTATATAATTATAGTTTCTTCTACTTCAAGTTGCAGAGTATGGCAATTTGAATCTTGTGTAGCAAGTAAACTGAGGTCTCTAAACTTGGAAACTGTGGAAAATTCCAAATGAAGGGAGCTTCAAGGATGAACATCAAAGATGTCCTAAATTTGTATGTCTCAGGGGGGAGTAAGAGAGTATAAAGATCAGCAACGACAATGTTATTCTACTTCTAATCAAATGAAAAGTCTTTCAAAGAATAATCTTTAAGCCAGAAAAATAATGTCATACAAGATGTTAGAACATAACTCAAGACATGTTTATTCTCAAAGACCGGCAAGGATTATTCTTTGTTTTATCATCTAAATCATCTATTGATGGTGTGTATCACTAGTTCTGACTTAGTGCATGCTCCAACCTATGCACAAGTTCACCTGATGCAGAGTTTGTTTGAGTCTAAGTCATTCTCTAGAGACGTGTTATCTCTATGGATAGTCAGAGTTTGTTTGAGTTTAGGTGTCGGACGAACTTATCTCTTGGGTGATGTCAACATCACAATGTGCTTTTATCCTGGAAGAATGCTTAGGAATATGCATGTGAAGTTTGAAAAAGCGACATTATTGTTTAAAGTGGCAGTTCAGACATAATGTGGATTAGAATGGGCAGGTTCTGATCTTGATGTTAGTAATGTGTTCTGGCAATACATAATTACTTTTATAATGAAGACTTCACTATGTGAAGATGACTATGAAGACAAAAGTTCTATGATCTGATCAATACAGCTGAAGATAAGGAGGATCCTTCCGGTTCAAGATAAAGAGCATGTTAATCAATGAGGGATATTGAGAAACATCATCAAGAAGGATTTCAAATTTTCTTAAGCAGACCATGATCTAAACAAACATGGTAAGGTTATGCTCAACAAAGTACAAGAAGTGGCAGTTCTTTATGTTGAGATTGTGGCAATCTCTCTATGGGTGCATCTAATGTCAAGAGGTCATCAGTTGATCATTTCAGGTGGAGATACGTTGGTAGACAAGGGTTTTTTGTAGAAAGAGATATGAACTTTGTAGAATATACTGGTAGTACTAATGTCAGACACAATGTTATAACATCTGATTTTTGGTGTGAGTATCTAATGTACAGGAGCAACATGGCCATAGTGAGTGTGTTCAGCAGGATAGTTCAACAGAGAGTGAAGCTCTTGAAGATATGAAGATGCGTCTTATGTTTTCCATTCATCATTACAAGTTTTTTTTCTTGAAGAAGCTCCGACTATCTCAGATAGGGGGAGTTACTTCTTATGTCAAGAAAAGTGTCTTGGTCAAAAATACTTTAACATCATAAAGAAAATGTGACATTATTATCAGTTATCTGTGAATGGTTGAATCTAAACACATGCAACTGGAATCCACAATTCTTTCTCTGAACTGATGAGGTGACTCTGTGTCAACAAGTGTTGGAAGGTTCTTCACGGTTGCGTTAAACAGTCTCAAGGTGCTTAGAACAACAGAAGTCTATATCTATGACTAGTGACTCAGAAGAGTAAGTAGGAGGTCTATTACTTGGTCCATAAGGTGCTTGTCTTAATCTGCTGAAGAATCTTGAGCTTTGTGCGTAAGAGATGCAAAAGTGTGTAGCAACCTGCCCTAAAAATATTGATTTAGAGTCGCCACCTATTCTGCCAGGGCGAATAGGAAACCCTACGAAGTTTTAGAGAATCTGGGTAAGTTATTATAATCAGGTCAAGGGAAGGTGTTAGGCACCCTTAACCCTTTCCTAAGGTTTTGTCTAGGGTAATGGTTGTGGCTAAAAAGATTAAGGCAAGGTTTATGCTTTCAAGGGTGAACGGTAAGATTCGAACCTAATTGGAGTTTTGTGGAAGGGGACTCGCCTTGTTACCAAGTGCCTAGGTACCTCCTTATGGAGGATCAGAGTCAACTTAGTTCGGGGCAGGGTTATATGCCTTAGATTTAGATATGAATGTGTTGAAGGTATTTTGAATTACCTTATCGCAGTTTTGAAAATCGTAGTTTTGAAATTTGTAGTTTGAAGAAGAAATTGTGTTTTGATGTGGCGTACAACCCTGAATATGATATGTTTCATTAATCGCGATGATCAATGGGTTTGATCAACATAATTAACAATTTGAATAAGGAATTGCTAATTATTCTAATCGATTGATTCGATCAACACCGTTAGCAAATAAATACGTTTTAAAGATTATTGCTTTGAGATTAATTATTTTATTATTAACCATCATAATCAATTGAGTTGATTAGAACGATTAATAAATTAACGAAGGATTGTTAATTATCCTAATCGATTGATTCGATTATAATCATTAACAAATTAATTGTATTTTAAATGGATTATTAATTATCGTTAATCATCGTAATCAATAGGTTTGATTAAAATAAATAACGAATTTATGAAAATTTCTAATCATCGTAACCAATTGAGTCGGTTAAAACCTTTAGCAAATAAATCTATTTGGATATATTATTTAATTAATTAAATAATTAATTATTAATCATCGTGACCGATTAATTCGATCAAAACGATTAATAAATTAACCCTAATACCAAATTATAATTTAATCCAATTTTTAAATCAAAATTATTAAATAAAAAGGATTTATTAGAGTTTTAATTAAATAATTGTATAAATAACATAGAAAAATAAAAAGATAATAAAAGGATTAAGAAAACCTGGGCGTGGTCCTGTGTGGCGCGCCTTTGAGTGTCCATGATGCACCTGCGTATTCACTTGCGTTGGATCTAGCTTTGAGATCATCCAAGGGTCTTGCTACGAGGGCACACCGTGGTTATTCGCGAGAGGACAACATTGGATCTGCAGGCAAACTATGGCATACATTTTATAAAAAAATAAAGCGTTGAGGGTAGGGTTCGAACCCAGGCCCTCACGCTTATCACCAAAACACGCTTACCAATCAGGCTGCGTCTTTGAACTGTTAATATACTAACCACGAATAAATAAATAGATAAATAAGTAACTCAATTGGAAAATTCAAACTGAGTCAAGGTGGGACCCAGTGTTGCTGACTGATCGGTCACCAATTTCACTTATACTCCGCAAATTATTTGGTAAAAATCGGTCATTTCGGTGACACTGTGAATTGTTTGTTCTTTGTTTTAAGTAGTTCCTTCATGTTTTGTTAATCTAATTGCTAGTGGTAATTTTTAGTAGAATAGTTACTTTTGATCACTTTGTTGGTAGTTATTGGTTATTTCAGGTGTAAGGAAGAATCGCCAAAAAAATGGGACGAGAACAGAAGAAAAGAAAGCCAAAAATGCAAAGAAAGAAGCTGACACGGGTGCCAGTGTCGTGGGACATGGCCGTGTCAGCTGAAAAAGGGAAAAAGAGTGCTGTTTGGAGAAGGCAGAGGCTGACAAGGGGGCCAGTGTCATGGGACACGGCCGTGTCAGCTGATACATGGAAAAAGACGCTTTTTGAAGAGAAAACAGAGGCTGACACGGGCGCCAGTGTCGTGGGACACGGCCGTGTCAGCTGATACGTCCAGAATTTGTTTTTTTAGCTATTTCATTATTTCACGTCTCATTAAGGGCGTTCTAGACTTTTTACATGAATGGAATGTAACCTAACACTACTTAGACCTAGTTTGAGAGTTTTGGTGGATTATCTTGGATCATATTGAAGAATTTTACAGTGAAGAAGAGGAGCTAACAAGGGTTTCGAAGAATGGAGATCTTCAACGGCAATCGCAATTGAAGATCAAAGACTTCCATAATTTTTGTAATGTCTATCATCTTTATTTTTAGTTCTTCAAATATTACTATGAGTAGCTAAACCCCCCAATGCTAGGGGGTGTCCCTGAATTGCCATTGTTATGAACCAAATTTCTATCAATTTATGTTATTCAAGTTTTAATGAGTTTATCTTCATTGTGCAAAGTTTATAATGCCTTTTCTATCGGACAAATAGTTTTCGGATTTACGATTAAGGTTTTGGTCGGACAAACCACTCAACGCATTTTGCACAATAATACTATGGTGAAATTGCTTAGGAATGAGAATTTAACCGTAATAACCGTATAATTCTTGGTAAATTGTAGTTTATTGCTTGATGTTATCTTTATTGGCTAAGGAATTAGGATTAGAGATAAACATCAAAGTTTTTCAGTTAAGGAATTAAGAAAAACAACTCTTGAGATTCGGTAGTAGCTCATTATAACTATATTTCATAAATTGGGGAATCAAGTTCATTGCGAGGCAATTTAAACACCTAACCTAGCATGCCTTCTCATATTGTCAAGAACCATTATTTTACTTTTGCTTTAATTTGTTATAATTTATATAATTTCTCAACAAACCAACAAACCCCATGATATTTTGTTCAATTGAATAATTGTAAAACTTGTATTTCCTACGCAGTCCGCGAGTTCGATACTGGGTATAAACCACTATTTAAAACTACATCGGTGAAAAATAGTACACTTGCTAATTTTCCGACCACTATTTAATAATAATTCAATTGGATTTCTAAAATTTTATTTTTCTGTTATTTCGTTTTCTCATTACCAATAGTTGTCTAATCTTTGTATGCGAGGTAAGGCCTCAGCAGAATATATTTTTGACGCAGAGCCAGAACGATCGTTGCGAGCTAGACTTTGAAAAGCGAAACAAGAAAGACTGGAATCGATAGAAGAAAATCTGATAGCTTCTGAATCTGATAACGAGGAGAATTTTTCTGTTCATTCTGAGCATTCGGATTCGGAGGCTGAAACTATGGCAGCTCCCATAGAAAGACTGTTAGGTGATTATGGTGGAGAAAATACACCAGCTGGCCGGATGACGATAGTCAATCAACCGGTCGATGTTGCCCATTTCCAGTTGCACCCGGCGACAATTCGACAACTTGAGAAGAAACCTTTCTCTGGAAGAATCAACGAAGACGCAAACAAGCATTTGCAAAGGTTTCTTACTATGACTACGTCGTTGAAAATAGAGGGGCATTCTGAAGAGGCAAAGAAACTAGTGATGTTTCCGTTCACTTTGTCAGATGATGCTGAAGAGTGGTTTTACTCTTTACCTGCTGGAAGTATCACCACTTGGCAACAAATGGAGACAACATTTTTAAATGAGTATTTCCCTGCTTCTGTGTATATCCGAAAAAGATATGACATAGTAAATTTTAAACAGAAGGAAGGAGAATCACTTGGAGATGCGTATAAAAGATTCAAGCGGGTGTTGGTTGCATGTCCCACTCATAACATGGATGTGACTGAACAAATGCAGAATTTTGTGAATGGTCTTAAGCTGAAGACGAAGCAACTTATTGACACAGCTTCCGGTGGCTCAACCAATTTCAAAACAGCCACGGAAATCAAGAAGATCATTGATGCTATCGTGGCAAATGAACACTTGGAGAATTATGACCGCAGTGTTAATCAGCCTGAAGGGTGAATTGTTTTGAAGTTGTCAAATTAAGTTGTTAAGATGGAAGACCAAATTGCGGTTGAAGTTGAACTAAGACTAAAACAAATGGCTCTCGAGAAGCAAACTGTAGCACAGGTTCAACCAGCTCAGCTGATTCAAGCGGTAAATTGTGAGATATTTGGAGGACCTCATTTTGCCATGCATTGTGTGGTAACAACACAACAGGTGGAGGAAATTAACTTCTTGAAGCAGAACAATCCCTACTCCAACACTTATAATCCGGGGTGGAAAAATCATCTAAAATTCTCCTGGAAAGATCAACAAGGGAATGCTCCTAAACAAGGGTCTATTCCTTATCAAGGTCCACCACAACAACAACCGTATCAACAACCATATCAGCAACCTCAGCAACAATTTCAACAACAAGGGCCAAGGAAAGCGGATTGGGAGATCGCCCTCGAAAAGATGGCCGCTCAAAGCTCCCAATTCCAAGAAGAAACAAGGAGTAATTTTAGAAACACGAGTGTATCCATCAAAAATCTTGAGGTTCAGATGAGTCAGATAGCACAACAACTCGCCAATGCTCAACCCCAAGGTGCCTTACCAAGTGCAACTATTACAAACCCAAGGGAGCATCAGAATGTGAATGTTATCTCAACAAGAAGTCTAAGGAGATCAAAACCAGAAGAAACAAGTGAAACCGAGTATGATGATGTCATCGAAGTAGATCTTGAAGTGCGTGAAAATAAGAAAGTGCCAGTGGAGGTGATACAACCTTTGAAGCCAACTGAAGAGAGGAGAAAAAAAGAGCCGACACCATTGATTAAGTTGTCGTATCCTTCTCGAGTAGCAAAGAAGGACCAAAAAGAGAAAGACTTTGAGAAGTTTGCCACATACTTCAAAAAGTTAGAGATCAATATTCCGTTCTTTGAGGCACTCGAGAAAATGCCAATGTATAGGAAATTCATGAAGGAGGTTCTATCTAAAAAGAAACCAACAAGGGGTGAAAGGGTAGTCAAGAAGGATAAATGTTGTGAAATCTCACCAGAGAAGAGAATACCAATCAAACAGAAAGATCCTGGATCCGTTGCAATACCGTGCTCGATAAAAAACAGAACTTTCAAGAAGGTTCTAATTGATTCGGGTGCTAGTGTGAGCTTAATGCCATTATATATCTTCAAAAAGCTCGGTATTGAAAAGGTGAAAGAGGAACAGAGTTGAAATTTGCAGATCACACCATGAAGAGGTCATATGGGGTGGAAGAAGATGTATTGGTAGAAATTGACAAATTTGTTTTTCCAGTTTATTTTGAGATAATGGACATCCCTGAAGATGAAGAGACCCCTATTATTCTGGGTCGACCTTTCATGCGCACTAGTCGGTGCAATGTTGATATTGAAAAAGGTATTATGACTTTGAAATCTTTTGATGAAGAAATAACTTTGAAAGTGTTAGACACCAAGAAGCAAGGTGAAAGTGGAGATAATAAATCTTCAGTTGGAATGATCCACATAGTAGGCGAAAGCAAAAGATCAGAACCAACCCCAAAAAAGGTCTCAAGCATAATCTCTCAGGTGGCAGCATCTCATATAAAAACTCCAAAGTCCAATCAAGAAATCAAGGAAAGAAGGAAAAAGGAACATTAAGGTGAGGATATGGAAGTTGAAAGTGACTTGAGGCACCAAGTGGTCCATCCTTTAAAGCTAGACGAGTTCTGGGTTGCGGAAAGTACAAGCAACACGGTGTGGAAGAGGAAGTATCCCCCATAATAGAAGGGAATGGACCGTCGAGCCATGCAACGTTAAACGAAGCGCTTCGTGGGATGCCACCCACAGTTTTAATAATGCGGTTTACTTTTTGTTTTGTTTTCAGAAAATAAAAAAAAAGTGGGTCTCTCCGGTGAAAGCTAGGAAGCGGCAGCTGGAGTCGTAGTACCCTCTGTGAGTTCACCCTCTATGAGTTCACCCTCGCTATCTCGAATTTAAACATTGAGATCAATGTTTAGTTCAAGTGTGGGGGGGTTTTTATTGCGTTCAGTTTTTAGTTTCGGTTATTTGTGTTTGTTCCTAGTATTTCTATGCTATTATGTCTACCATGTGTTACAGATTGATGTGATTTATTGGATGGTTGATGGAGTGGTAGTAAAAGGATGAAAGATCCAACCCAAGCTTGCACCCCAGGCATCCCTGGAAGTTGATACAACCAAAAATAATTGTTGGACGCAACTTGATGACACCGGACTGAGATTGAAAGCTGGTACATACGAACCGGAAAAGAAGCGACATTACACAATAAGCACTCGGGGTCCTGTAAGCTATGCCCAACATGGTGATCATCATACAAAGCCAGAAATTTATCATCATGAGAGAGTAATCAGGTATGACTTTATCACTTTGAATTTGCGTAAGTTCTACTCATATGACACTACACGATAACACACACTGAGGCACTTTTTTTGTTTCCCTTTGAGCCTTTCTAGTCGTCCCTTATTTATGTTTACCCATTGCAAACCCCTTTGAGTCTGTATCCCTTGTTTGTTTTTTTAAACCGCATATATTAACCCTTGGCCAAAAAGAAAAAAATTCCCTTTTACCCGTGCTCGTCATAAACGTTGTGGATGTAGAAATTGTGCAAAGTTCTAAGTTTGGGGTGGTGAACCTTATACGAAAAGGGAAAGTGTGCGAAAAAAAATAAAATTTGGAGACTCTTGAATGCTCCGAAAAAAAAGAAAAAAAATAAAAAAAAATATATAGAATTCATAAACACACACTTGTCCCGGCTAAATGACTTGGGTTACATTTGAAACACTTGAATAATAGAGTGAAGTTAAAGAGTCAATGTTAAACTCCATCGTATTAAAATAAGCACAATGACAAGAAAGACAACGTGACTGCCGAGCCCCCCAAAACCTTTGTGTATCCGTTTCCTTGTTTATCCCACATGTCCTAAGCCCCGTTACAACCCAAAGACCTCAAAAAGTGTGTGCAAAGTGTTTGTGTATGAAAGTATAAGTTATTCAAATTTATGAGTTGATATTGCATATCAGGATTTATGAGTGAATTATTTTTAACCCTGAGAGACTTGGTGAGAAGTGTGAAAAATCTTACAGGTGAAGGTGTATTTTAATGTGAAAGTGAAGCGGAAAATTCGGGGAGTAAAAGCTAGCACGATTGACCGGAAGGGTGGAAGTCGAGTTGTGAAAAACACGGTTGTATTGTGGAAGCATAAATTTAGGGGTGACCTTTGTTTGTTGTCTCAGGCATTGCTCGAGGACAAACAACGAGCTAAGTTTGGGGTTGTGATCGGTCACCAATTTCACTTATACTCCGCAAATTATTTGGTAAAAATCGGTCATTTCGGTGACACTGTGAATTGTTTGTTCTTTGTTTTAAGTAGTTCCTTCATGTTTTGTTAATCTAATTGCTAGTGGTAATTTTTAGTAGAATAGTTACTTTTGATCACTTTGTTGGTAGTTATTGGTTATTTCAGGTGTAAGGAAGAATCGCCAAAAAAATGGGACGAGAACAGAAGAAAAGAAAGCCAAAAATGCAAAGAAAGAAGCTGACACGGGTGCCAGTGTCGTGGGACATGGCCGTGTCAGCTGAAAAAGGGAAAAAGAGTGTTATTTGGAGAAGGCAGAGGCTGACAAGGGGGCCAGTGTCATGGGACACGGCCGTGTCAGCTGATACATGGAAAAAGAGGCTTTTTGAAGAGAAAACAGAGGCTGACACGGGCACCAGTGTCGTGGGACACGGCCGTGTCAGCTGATGCGGCCAGAATTTGTTTTTTTAGCTATTTCATTATTTCAAGTCTCATTAAGGGCGTTCTAGACTTTTTACATGAATGGAATGTAACCTAACACTACTTAGACCTAGTTTGAGAGTTTTGGTGGATTATCTTGGATCATATTGAAGAATTTTACAGTGAAGAAGAGGAGCTAACAAGGGTTTCGAAGAACGGAGATCTTCAACGGCAATCGCAATTGAAGATCAAAGACTTCCATAATTTTTGTAATGTCTATCATCTTTATTTTTAGTTCTTCAAATATTACTATGAGTAGCTAAACCCCCCAATGCTAGGGGGTGTCCCTGAATTGCCATTGTTATGAACCAAATTTCTATCAATTTATGTTATTCAAGTTTTAATGAGTTTATCTTCATTGTGCAAAGTTTATAATGCCTTTTCTATCGGACAAATAGTTTTCGGATTTACGATTAAGGTTTTGGTCGGACAAACCACTCAACGCATTTTGCACAATAATACTATGGTGAAATTGCTTAGGAATGAGAATTTAACCGTAATAACCGTATAATTCTTGCTAAATTGTAGTTTATTGCTTGATGTTATCTTTATTGGCTAAGGAATTAGGATTAGAGATAAACATCAAAGGTTTTCAGTTAAGGAATTAAGGAAAACAACTCTTGAGATTCGGTAGTAGCTCATTATAACTATATTTCATAAATTGGGGAATCAAGTTCATTGCGAGGCAATTTAAACACCTAACCTAGCATGCCTTCTCATATTGTCAAGAACCATTATTTTACTTTTGCTTTAATTTGTTATAATTTATATAATTTCTCTACAAACCAACAAACCCCATGATATTTTGTTCAATTGAATAATTGTAAAACTTGTATTTCCTACGCAGTCCGCGAGTTCGATACTGGGTATAAACCACTATTTAAAACTACATCGGTGAAAAATAGTACACTTGCTAATTTTCCGATCACTGACCCACGAATTAGAAGGAGAGAGAATGCGTTGACATTCTGAGTGGCCAATGAAACTTCACCAACGCGCCACGCATGCAAGTCCAATGGTCTGAAACGCCTGCAGCCACCAGAACAGTAAATCCGGTCTTCTTCTCCGATTTGTAAAAACTCAACACCTGCAAATAGTCACTATAAATACGGAAGGAGTACCCTACCCCCCTAAATCGAGGTTTGCGAACACGATGGTAGTGTTGTTTTTGGCTGAAACGTCCTGCAAAACGAGATACGAACAAAAACAAAGACACGGTGCACTAATGGTGGAGCATTATTCACACGTGAAAACGATGATTCCATGGCCCAAAAACAATCTTAAGGTTCATAATAACTCGGTTAATGATTAGCATGCCATGGAATATGATTGAATCATGAATTTAAAAGTTGTAAAAACTCACCGATCGGTGCAAGCTTAGAGGGACGATTCTGGGCGCTTTGAAGCTTCAAGACCGACTAGTATGGGTTCATGGAAGACTCAGGACGACGAACAATCACTTGGTTTGGCTTGAAACTCGCTGGAAAATGTCTTTGATTGTGCCCTAGTTTTTTTTTGAAGGGATTCCTTCTCTTTGGAACCCTTGCCTCCTTCCCATTTCGTCCCCTCTCCTTGTTGCATTATTTTAGAATATATATGAGCAAGTTAGGTCAAGTTTTATGGGCTTGGATCCTTCAAGTTTTTTATGAGAGAAAATATTGAAAATATTTGATTAAAACTTATATGAAATCTTGCTATTTTTGATTCAAATCATTCTCATCTCTTCCCAATCCCTCTTGCACAAAATTTTCATCTAATATGGAGCATTTGGATGATTGGATTTGATTACAAAATCAAATCATTGATTACAAAATCAAATCTTTGATTTAAAACTAATTTTTTACATCTATAATAATTCATTCATATTTAAATGAATTAAAAATTCAAATAAATAGAGTAAATATTATAAAAATAAAATAATTAATTAAAAGGTAATTATAAGGCCCATGGACATGTTTGAAATCCAAAAGTTAGGCCCATTAGTCCAAAACATCAAAATTCATCACTTTGCCTTTTATGCATTTTCTCAAAATCTTCCAACTTGTGCAAGCCATAACTCATTCAATATTTGTCACATGGAAATGATCTAGGACTTTTTGGAAAGCCCGAGATGTCCTCTACAAGACACTTTGGAACCTTTTTTCCATTTGGGTATTTATCTTGATGATATGGCTCCTGACAAAAAACTGCTTTTTGCGATCTTCTAGAAGGACCTGTAATGTTTTGACTTATATCTCTTATGCGGAAGCATTTCCTGACCTTGGGTCCAACATCAAAGTTGTAGAGAATTAAATTTCCTTGAGAATAATATTTTATTGGGGAATTTTTGATAAAGCATGAGAGACTTATGGCCAGTCAAAGTACAGTTGACTTTTGCTTAGAAACCCTAATTTAGAAACTTGGACTTTTGAGGATTTTTGAGCTTTCCTTGATGAATCATGATCAAACTTTGATAAAATGATTAATGTGACTTCATATTCTTGATGTTGACCAAAAATTAAGAGTTTTGACTGTGGTTTGACCATGATTGACCTTTAGGTCGAACTAGTCGACTATTGACCATTTGAGCAGTTGATTGAGCAACTTATGAATCAGAGCTTGAAACTTGGCATGATAATACTATGAGGCATATGAGAGGCCATGTTGTCCACTTGAGGTGTCAGAGCCTGATTTTACCTAGAGAGAAGCAAGACCTTAGTTGTGGGAGCCTTTGATTAGGAGATTGTGCCTTAGGTTAACCCTTGAGCCTTGAATCATTGTATGAGCTTGAAAGTAAAATGTGATGGGAAAATTTTGGGGTATGACAAAGTGATAATGTCTGATAGGACGTCATGACATGATTAAAGACATTGAATCTACTTAGTCAAACAAGGAAATCTGTCTTGAATCTACACATCAGTGGTCGGTGTAAAGTTCAATCAATGACTATGCATGCGCTGGTTTTAAGGATAACTCCTTTCAGAGTAAACAGTCAAAAGCTGCTTTGGAAAGATTAATTGCTTTTGTCACTATTTCCTATTCAACCGTTTGACCGTTGAATAAGACCAAGAAAATCGTTATTTCCTATAATCTCAAATGGCTATATAATGGCGTCTCCACAGATTACAGAAATCAAACTCTCTCAAGATGTCATCTGTGTGTGTCCTTATAAGTTGTGTCTGGGTTTGGTATTGTGATGGGTTGCTTTGCCAAAACCTGTCCAGAAAAAGAAAAACACGGGCTGGGGATTTTTTTTGTCTCTACCATGATTTTTTCTGCAAAAACAACAAAGATGTTCCATTATACACAGCCCTCAGTGTAGGAACTATTTTCGTTGTGATTTGTGATCTGAGTTATGAACAAAATTGTGACTTGTGTTCTGAGTTACTAGGACTGATGGACATTTTTCACTCAAGTTCTCTCTTAGGTTCTAAGCAAGGATTCAGTTTCTAGTTAAAAGACTGAGAAAGGGTTCTCATATGCCACCATTGGTCCTCCATGACAAAGGCCTTCTCCCATCGTCTTCCTCGTGTACATCAGTGTTGCATGAAGATGTTCCACTGCATATTATGACATCGGTCCAATCTTTGTCATATTATGGCTAAAAAGGGGGAGAGAAGTATCATCTGATTTTGCTACTGTCAAAAGAAACAAAGGATTTTGTAATGTAAAGACAGTGCAGACTGAAGATGTTATGATGTGGTTCAAGACCTGAAGAACAGAAGAGCCCAATTCTGAGAATGTAAAAATCTGTAAATTTGTTCTTCCTCGTTGCCTTGAAAGTTGAAGCATTTATGTTTTGCTGCATTTTAAATGTATGTATAGTTTTAGCTAAAATATGCCAAAGGGGAGATTGTTGATGTTTTTATTGGTTGATTGACATCTATGTTTGGCTAAAACATAATAGCAGCAAAATATAACACAATGTATAAATCTTGCAAATATAAAATAACAAAACAGGTACAGAAGCAAGATGTTATATGGAATGTCATGACATCAACTCATGACATCGCGCCTGCATAACTGGAATGAAGATTTAGTTTGATTCTCAACAGATACAGAATATTCTATGAATATTATGTAATCCAATGTGGCGCAAATTTAAAGGTCAGTAAAATAAAGTCAAAATATTGAAGAATCAAATCAGAATATTGGAGATACAGCAGTTTCTAATTTAGGAGATAAATTAGGAAACTTGTGATTTGTAATAGCCAAGAGTGCTGCGATATGTAAGCCCAAGTCCAATTGGGAATAGGTTATAAATAGAAACCTTTGTAACCTAGTTTGATATAGAAAACCGTGTTTAGAAAAGATGTAGTCATTAGAGTTTCTGTAGGTAGACCACCCAGGCTGTGGGATGACTGCCATGTTCTTCTCGAAACTTGTAGGTAAGAGAAGTTGTTGTTCTCACTCGAAACCTATAGGTAAGAGTTGAGTATTATGTTCTTGATTGAAGCTTTGAAGCAAGATCAAGTTAGTGTTCATTGCTAATTGCTTAAATAGTTGTTGCAGGGTTGTAACAGTTAGGTATCACTAGGGAGTGAGTAGAGATTCTCTTGTCTTAGATGGAGTTCTAAGATAAAGGTTGCATTGGGAAGTGACTAGGTAAACCAGAGGTTTTTTATCTATAAACCAGAGGTTGTTTACATAAAATAGTACTACTGATAGTGAAATCTTCTTCTTGGCTTGGTAGCCCCCAGAGTAGGTATTGTTGTATACCGAACTGGGTTAACAATTCAATGTGTTATTTATCTTCTGCAGTGTATTGTTTGTCCAGTCTTGGATGTTATAACATCGTGTATAACATCAGGTTCAAGTTTGATAGCTGATCCATTTACAGAACCAATGAAGTTTACAATCTGGTTATGTTGACTGAACAAACATGATCCCAATACTCATGGACTCCTTCTTAGGAGTAGTTAACAATTGGGGAACTTTTTGTTTTGCCTTTGCTAAGTAAATAACGGATCAAATGTCTTGACATCGTGAGTGACATCCTGAATTTGTCATACCAGAATTTCAAAAATTCTAATTACTATTACATCAAAACCCTTGTGTTCTATACATCAGTTTCTAGAATTTAAATAACAAAAAATAAATAAATAAATAAAAGCAAAAAAACAATCATGCGACATTCATTGGAGTTCGAGATGAGAAGAGAATCGCGATATAGGATTCATCTTAAGGTGCACTCAAATCCGGGTATAGGATTCATCTTCCATTCAATGCCCAAACAACCTTGAAAATTAAAGCAATTAAAACAAACAAATATTAGTGATCTAAGCTCTAAGGTAACCCCTCTTTTTAAATCCCTAGCAGAGTCGCCAGTTCTGTAACACGGTGGAAGAACTGACTTTTTGAAATGTTGCAGATAGCAAGAGTCGCCACCGACTTTTATTTTATCCAATTAGGAAAGGCAAAAAGAACAGGAAAGACCTTTGAAAGATTTTGAGTTCGGGGGTAGGTTATACAAAGGGAAGGTGTAAGCACCCTTTTTATCCATGGTTATCCATGGGCTCTTAATTTCTTAGCTCACTTTGACTTGTTTGAATTATTTGAAACGGGTCGTGTGTGCATAATAAAACATCTTTGTAAAGAGCTTTAACTTTGCCATGAAGTGTAGTCTTTTGAAATTGTTTTGAAAATGAGGTGTGAAAAGCATTTTGAAGTTTTGAGATTTGAGTTGAGCAAGCAATTAAGAACTACCTACCCTAAGTTTGTCTTTCTTGTTCTTTAAGACCTTCGTTTAAGGGAAAGAGACTATCCACACCATTAGTTAGTGGGAAGTCCTTTCATTAGATGTATTCGGGACATCGAGGGTCATTGTTTTACCATAAGGTTATCCATACCATCAGGAGGGTAGGAAGTCTTATGAATTGATGAGAATAGTCGTAAAGGCAACAAGTAAGGATACCTTAGCAATCGAAGGGACTATCATCATTTATTCGAAGGCAGCATCGAGGGACAAGATCATTTATCGTAGGCAACTCGAAGGGCTATGATCTTTTTATGATGATTAAGAATCGTAGGTAGCAGGCTATGGTATCCTTAAATCTGAGGGACTTGATTATTTATTCGAAGGCAGCAGAAGAGGATGAAGGAGTGAAAAACACTTAGAAAGGGGGGGGGATTGAATAAGTGTAACTTCTCAAAAATGGTAGATAAAAATAAATAACACAATTATTTTTATCCTGGTTCGTTGTTAACTAAACTACTCCAGTCCACCCCTAACAAGGTGATTTACCTCAACTGAGGATTTAATCCACTAATCAAACTGATTACAATGGTTCTCCACTTAGATACCCTCTAAGTCTTGTAGAGTCTACAGATCACAACTTGATCACTCTAGGAAATCCTTTTACAATCAATGTAAAATATATATTACAAGAGTTTGATTTGCTTCTAAGAAAGTTGTAATCACCAAGTGATATTTCTCTTAAGTTCTAGATCGTAACACTCACTAAAATATTACAAAGTTGCGAGGTTGAAGATGAAGTTCTTCTTTGCTTTTCTTTGATTTCAGTTTGACAGCATTTTGGTGCTTTCACGTGAGAGAGTTGTTGTTACTTCTAAATCAGAACTTCTATTTATAGGCGCTGAGAGGAAATGACTGTTGGGAGCATTTAATGCTTTGAGTGAATAGTACACTGCTGCAATTAATTTTTCACACTTTTGTCAACTACCTCGAGCCATGCTTTCACTGCTTTCACTGACTTTTCCTTTTGTAGCTTCTAACGTTCCTTTTGTCAGTCAGAGATTTGACGTTATAGCCTTTTGTACTTGTACTTGATTCTGGACTCAGAATATGTAGAATAGACGTTTGAATATCAGAGTCTTCAGCTTTGGTGCAGAATGCAACTACTGTCTTCAGACTTTGAAGTGCTTTGAGCGTGATACCATCAGAGCTTCAGAGCTTTGCTTCTGACTGCCATCTTCTGATGCTTTCCAGTTCATGTTCTAATTCTGCAGGACCATCTTCTGATGTCTTGCCAGACCATGTTCTGATGAAGCCATCCAGAACTTCTGGGTCAGTGCTTCTGAACGCTGATTTGTGCATACTCCTTTATACTTTTCCTGAAATGGAAAATGTGAATAATTAGAGTACCACATTCTCTTATACAAAATTCATATATAATGTTATCATCAAAACTATGAATATTGATCAAAACATTTCTTGTTCTAACAATCTCCCCCTTTTTGATGATGAAAAAAACATACAGAGTTAATATGAATTTGTATCCAGAATATCATATGAAAAAGACAATACACAGATATAGCATTAAGCATATTAATCAGAGTTTATGAATATGTCTCCCCTGAGATTAACAATCTCCCCCTGAAATTAATACTATAAGATTTTATAAATAAAAGACTTCCCTGAGTATTTTTCCATTTCAGTTGAGACTTTCACTTGAAGTTTGAACTTCAGATTATTCAAAGCTTTACTCCAGAGCTTCCATTGGATAGCTTCAGAGCTTTGAATATCTCTTTGAGATCAATTTTGCTTATCTGAACATCAAGAAGGCTTGCTTCTATCAAAACTTCATAGCTTCTTTTATCAGAGCATAAAATTTCTTGTATAAGATCATAGCTTCTTTCTGATCTCGAAACTTCTTGTACCAGAGTAATCAGAGCAAGGTCTGTATCAGATCAATTTAAGGTATTGGTTGTATCAGAGCTTGAAAGAGCTTGAAATGTATCAGAACATTGACCTTGATTGCTTCACTCTTTGAGGGATTTTCTTCAGAGATGCTTCTCCTCATATATTCGCTTCTCCTTTTTGCTTCTCCTCATATTGAGCTTGTTCAGAGTATCACATTCTTGCAAAACTATCAGAGACAGAAAACTTGCAATATAATAGTTGGGAATGTTGAGACTTAAGCCCAGCAACTGATGTTATAAATCAATTCAATTAGCACGCTTCTCCCCCTTTTTGTCATAACATAAAAAAGTATAAAAGATTCAGATGAAAGACATAAACAAAAATGAAGAGAGAAATAGATTTCATTAATTAATCAGAAAAGAGTACAAGGCAGATGCAAACAAAACAGATGCAAAAATAAAGAAAACTAACTAAGACACAAGACAGACTACGATTGGATAAGCTTAGAGGCTAAAGCTGCCTGAAGGTTCTTAATCTCAACAGTGTCTTCAGCTTGCTTCTTAGAAGAATCTTCTTGTCTCTGCATCCAATTTTTGAATTCCTCATTGGTGTCATCTTGCTTGTCTAGACGACTAGCCAAGGAAGCTTGATTCTGTTGGAATTCCTTCAGAGTCTCAAACAGAGCAGAAGTAGAAGGACCAGCAGAAGAAGTAGGAATATCAGAAGCTTGAATCATCTGATTTTCAGCAACTGGTTCCTCTTCAATAGGAATCTCTTGAGCCTGAATCTCTTCAGCATGATGTTGTTCAGCTTGTTGCGCTTCTGCAATAGGAATCTCTACTTCTGGAGGATACTCAACCTGAGGATACACCAAATCAGGATGATCTTCTAGAGGATTCTCCCTGAACCATTCAAACAGAGCCTTACAGTCTCCAGTTAGCACTGAGTACAGATAAGGCTTCCAGACGACCAGAGGCAAAGGATTTTCTACTTCCATTTCATCCACAAAGGGCTTTTCTTCTAGAATCTTCTAGTCTGAAATGGGATGAGAGTAGACGCCAGCAATGTGCTCCAAGGTAAGTTCTTCCTTGAACAGATTCCAGATAGAGTTGAATAGATTCTGATAGTTCTTCCTTGAACATCAGAGGGAAGTCAGCAACTGGAGTTCTTCTGGTCAGAATATCAGGAATCACCTCTGGAGTGGAGATCACCTTTGGAGTGGAGATCACCTTTTGAATCAAATGCATTCTCCTCAGAGTGTGGGCAGTCAAAGTACTCCCACTCACAACAGTCAAATCTTGAATTGAGCCAGCTGCTCTTAGAGTATCAATCAGACCACTCTCAGTCAGAATGTCTGATATCAGCCTTCCCATAGGAATGGTATTCTTCTTAATCTTGGGATATTTCAGACGTTCTGCCTCTCTTGATTCTTTCACATAAGTCCTCAGATGATTGAACAAAACTTGAGGCAAGTTAATTCTCATACCCTTTCCAATGCAGTACAGAAGGAACTGCTGATCTTGACTGATATAGGTTGCAGAAACAGTTGATTTTCTGTGGTTGAGAGACCCCATAATGATCTTTGCCCAAACTCTGTAAGAAGGCTTCAGATCTGTAGTGTGAGGTGAACCTTTTCCAGAAGTAAATATCTCGGGATAAACTGTTTCCCATTTTGTTCTTCCAGGGAGAGAACCAGTTATACCACCCAAACCTTGGAGGTTAAATAACTTCCTTATCAGATTCTCAGTAATCACAACTTCTTGCCCTAACACGAAGGAGATAATGGCGTTTGAAGTTAGGGTAGCGCGAGTCCAAAACTCCTTAACCAAAAGAGGATAAACCGGTCCAATAAGACGATCAAAGTAATTTGCCCATCCTTGAATCAACATGTCTGTCTTGATGTTGAAATCGTGTGCTTGCAGATTTTCAAAATCAACCATAGATTCACAGAGAACTTCCAAGTCTGCATAAGGAATCAAACAGGTCTTTAATGGAGTGAAGACATATTGTTGTTGTTGTTGTTGTTGTTGTTGAGAAGACGAAACATTTTGTTGAGTTTTTGAAGAAGAAGCCATTGAAGAACACTTGAGATTTCTAGGTTACTTTGATTTAGGGTTTTTATGAAGAGAGATGAGGAGACAGAAATGCATAAACGAAGATGACGAATGTTTGAAAAGAGGGAAAATGAATATGAAATGTGTTTAAATAGGCACGGATTTGAAAATAAAATGCAATGAGATTCTGAATGCAACGGTTACAAAAACTGAATCATTTACATTTAATGTTGATAGACGTTATTTGAGGTAGTGTGAGATTTGAAAAGATTTGCACAATTACCTAGGACGGCGTCTCATCAACTGCAAACATGCTTGTCCCTTGAGAATGAACACGTGGTCATCATCTGGAATAGCTGGTGACAGCTGTTTTGCTTTAACAGAAGTTCGGGATCATACTTAGACATATGAAACGTTAGCAATAATAGAATCAGAGTGTCTAAATGATCATACATAACCAGAACATCTAATAAGAAAATAAATAAGCATTTCAAATCTAATCCATATATCAGATCTTCTCAACATCTTCATTCACTACGCCAAAATAGATTTTAGACAGCGCCCCTTAGACAGCGCTTTTATACAAAAGCGCTGCTATAAGTAATATAAAAGACAAAACACGGAAACTGTATTAAAAAAGGAGTAAAAGCGCTGGTATAGGTCAGACTTTAGACAGCGCTTATTGAAAAGCGCTGGTATAGGACCACATTAGTAAGCGCTTACAAAAGCGCTGGTACATGACCATATTAGCCAGCGCTTTTTCAAAAAGCGCTGTCTAAAGTCAAATAAATTTTAAAAAAATTAATTTAAAAGCGCTGCCTTAGTTAGATTTAAATTGAAATTGAAAAATAGATTAATTCTCCCAATCAAAAAATCTACTGAATCCCTAAATCACGAACAAAAGAACAAACTCTCATCGTTCTTCTTCTCTAAATCACAAACTCTCATTTTTTCCCTAAATCTACTGAAACCCTATCATTCTTCTTCTTCTCCCAAACGAAAAAATTGCTTATGAATCACGAACAAAACCAGAAGCCCTAAATCCCTCCCATTTTCTTGTTTCTGCGAAGAACCCCCTTCCTCCGCGACAACAACTACGACCGGTACTCCCTACGCGACTGTAACTCCGACTGCAACTTCCTCCGACTCACTCTCATCTCAACTGTAAGTATTCTAACTCTCACTCTCACCTCTATTTACATTCAACTCTAAGTGTTTACAGATTTAGAGATTGTTGATAGAACCCTAGGCCGAACCATTTACATTTTTTTCTGATTCATTGTATGATATCTTTTTGTTCGTCTATTTTCGTTGAGTTTGGCTTCTGAGTTGTGGCTGGTGCTTGCATATCAGATCACCCTAACAACTTGTAGAATTATATAACTATGGGCCTATTTGATAAACAACTTATCTGCAGCAGCTTATATCACAAGTGCTTATCAAACAAAATAAGCACCGAAAGGAGAAGTCCTAAACTAGAGGGTATTTGGAGTCATTCGCCTTGTTTCGAACTCGGCAGGGGTCATGATCTTGTGTTTCGAATCTATGTGTATTGTTTATTAAATGTCTTATATTTGTTGTCTAGAACTAGAGTTGGTATATAAACATATAAGTAGAAATTTAAAACTTTTGGCCACGGGACGAGACTCGAGACGGACATTACACTTTCCTAAGATGCACTAACCTGAGAATACTTTGAAGCTTTTTCCATTGTCTGTTGGAATCTAGTCTGAAACTTCTCCACATCTACCAATATGTTCGAGACACGAGCACCTGCTGTATTACTTGAGCCTACTCTTACGTTTCCGCGTGGCTGCTTCGACATCAAGAACTCTAGAGCAGCAAGGTTGGATCTCTCAACAACTCTAGTTTGATCAAAAGAAAATAAAATAAAATTATATTTCATTAGATAGAAACACACGCGCGCGCATGCATACATACGCACGAGCTCATAAACTTACGAAATGCAGTTGACAGGACAAGCTTGTATTGCCTCATCAATTTTTGGTTCAGAATCAGCCCACTGAGAAACAACTCTAGCTCTTCCATAAACTGATTCTATAGCAAAAGTCTTTTCAGCTATCAAAGCACATTTTAGGCATCCAACACATTTTATTTCATCAACAATTTATACAGCCTTCTCCTCACTTTCTGAACCACACCATACCGAATATGTTGGTTTTCCGGTAAAGCCTTTGAATTCTGTGATCTTTGCATGCTCCTACACCATTTTTCTTATACTATAAGCAACCAAATAGCTAAAAGTAAACAGATACAAAAGACGCAAACAAAAAATACATGAGACTTGTTGTAGAGATTTGAAGTTTTAGGAGTGAAGAAAGGAAGAGATGAAGATGAAACACTAGCCATGTTTATGGTTTGAGTTTGAGAACAAGGTGAGGCAACAATAGGATAAGACATCATCGTAACTTAGACATCATCGTACAGGATAGATGCCTACAACACCTACCAAATATAACCTCTATGTGCATCACAGTATCCTGTTATTTAGAATCACCACCCAGAAAAGATAATCCTCACACCGTCACAAGTGGAAATAAGGCCTTATTAGATTTTCTATTTAGCTAAACGTAAGGAGGACCCTGTTTTTTTCTATGTTTGCTTTAAGTTGATTATGTGTTCTCGGATTCATTGATTAGTTTATTGGAATTTTAGAGTTGTGAATTTTATGAATGTTCTTAAGTATCTCTTCAAAATAATGTAAAACTAGTGTTGATAGTTTCTGCAACAGACCTTGAATCTTTGTTGCTTTAGGGTTAATATAAAGAAAACTCATCCTTTGAAGCTTGCCTACATTTTGATCCTAAACACTCACTTACACAGTCAAATATAGCCCTCATTTGAAGCTTAGAGTACTCTTCATAGGTTTCTATTTTATTTTTTAGTAGAAATCAGATTATAAGTTATATAACATTAAATAAGGTAGAAAAAAAAAAACAGACTTTTGAAGGTGTCACTAAAATACAATGTTTGAGCTTGTCGGCAGCCAACTCATGGCAATTTCACAAAAACTCACATTGATAAAAAACATACATTCAACAACATAGTACATATACATGGTGAGATTTGATGTGTCAATGCATATCTATACAAACCATTATCCATATATCTTTCAGTATCAAATTGTATTGTTAGACTATGGTACTAGCAAGAAAAACTATTGAGCATCAATGCATGAAGAACATGAATAACGGTAGTGTAGTTATTTTCTCCTAGTAATTGAACAGATTGCTTTTGTATTTATATTAGTCCTATCAATGTGAATTGTGAAACAATTTTTTTTATCAACTCATATATAAGAATCTCAGTAGCCACATTATCAAAATTCAGCCTCAAATGCATAGGTGGAGAGGGACCAAAATCAGATAATAAAAAAATGTCAGTTGAAAACTCAATTCACTTTATACTACCAGTTGAACCATATTTGCCTTTGTTGATCTACTTTTCTGCTGCATTTACTTAATTAACTGCTGATTATAAGTTGCTATTCGAAGCTAGAGCCAGTGTTTTTACTAAACACATGTGTTATTCATTGATTCTTATTTTACATGTTTAAAATAACATGACTCGTGTTTCAAGTGGGGAAGCTTTAAATACTTGTTTTCACTTGAAAAATAAAAAGTGAAGTGCTTATTTATAGATATGGCCTAGTTTAGTAGTGCGTCAGGTTTCTGTTTTCTAGAATTCATGCCCTAAACTATATAATTATAGTTTGCAAACATTTCATTAATATCATTTTCTGAACATGCAACTTTATATCAGATCTTCAACATGGTATAAGCAATATTTTGTTGTGACTTGTGAATTCTTAATGGTGTTTATAGACATTATTAGTGTTTCTTCCACCAAAATTGTCTATTATAGGTGAATTACACTAAGTAGTGCATGATAACTTTTTCCAATTTTTGGGTAAAATATGAAATGAAGTGGTGAGTAATTATGAACTCAACACAAAGTGTTATTTGAAAATAGAATGTTTAGAAATAAGAGTGGCCATTTTCATATTTAGTAACTGTCACTGCTTGTTTTTAGTCCCTGGCATGTACTTACACATGGAGATGCAGGGCTAATCTTATATTAATATGGAAACTATCATAGTATGCTTTATATTTCAATTGGGCCAAAATTGTTTTGACAATTAATCATACATCTAGATTACTATTAACAAATAGATTCTGTTGTATAACCCTACCATATTTATTTCTATACATCATGTATCATGTATGTATGTAGGTACAAAAACACTCAGTTCAGAACACATGCATGCCTTTTTTATCAATTTATTATTCAAAATAAAATCATAGAAGAGTTAAAGAGTCAATACTCTAGACACAATTATACATATTATTAAAATTCGACCGTTTCAAATATAAATGTATCTGTCAATAACTCATTTGCTAGAGTTGGTACAAAGCAAAAGAAGGAGTGTTATTTAAACACTCAATATTTGACATCGGATATCATGCATATACTAATGTTTCTATCTCTCTTCTAGTTTTTCATTTCATACACTGACTTTAGTAATACACCATTACACCTAAAAATTACACTTCACCCGTTTTTGATAGTGCTGACAAGCAGGACTATTATGATGAAGATATTGAGTTGAGCTTATATAATATGGCTAGTATTTATAATAATAAAAATATATTAATAATAAATAATTAGATAAAATCATCATTGTATTTGTTATTATAAATAAAGTGTTGAGTCACTTTTCTTTATTTTTTTCATGAATTCAAAAAAAGTGGATGAGGTATTGTGTTAGCATCTTAGTAATGTTCATAAACTGTATTGTTTTAAAATCAATTTTAATATAAATCTAATTCTATAACTAGTTTGAAAATATAGTTAGTTTTAATATAAATTCAATTCTCCTTCTTTTTCTCTTAAATTAACTTTTTTATTTTATATTTTCAGGAATATCTTTGCTAGGGGTTAATCATATCTAAACTGGATGAAGTCATGGCGTATGTACTTAACCGTTTTATGGCCAGCATAAATTCAGAAAAGTTGTTCTTTTTACCGTTTAATACCGGCAACGGGTTAGACTTTATTTCTAAATTCATCTATTATAATTTTTCATATTTTTACATTGTGTAGAAAGTTTTCATCTCACATTTATTTTGCCTTACAGTGGACATTGGTTGTTGGTCGCGATTAATCCTATCAGTGAAATTGTATATTTTTTGGATTCCTTACACAATCCAGTTAGTACATACGAAGCTATGAAGAAGTTGGTTGATACGTAAGTGAGATTGTTCTAAATATTCGTGTGAATTTTTATTTATTTATGGGAATTGTTTTAAATTATGCGTTTATCTTTTATTAGCGTTATACAAGTTTTTCGAGCACAAAGAGGAAGTCAAGTACCAAAGAGTAAAGCCAACAACATCACATGGATTCGAGTGGAGGTATATTAATTAATTATTACAATTTTGATTATATAAATAGTGATGATACGTGATAAAACTTAGGCCTTATCCATATTTTCTTTCCATGTGTAGTGTCCTGGGCAGCATAATGAAGTAGATTGCGGTTTTTACATGTTGCAGTTTATGAAAGAAATTCTTCTTTCGAATCAAATAGAGATTCCGTCCAAGGTATGGATTTCTAACTTAAAAGTTATTTTAATATTTAACACATATTTCTCATATAATTAAATAGTTTTAACTTAAACATACCATGTTATATTATTTTGTAGTACTTTGAAGACTTCAAGTGTGCTACTTACTCAAAATCTAAGTTGGATGAACTTAAGGAGGAATGGTGTCAATTCATGATTGAGTTGAAAGTTGTATAGGTATATTGAAATCTTACTATAATTGATGAGAATTTTGAGTATAGCCAAGTGCATGTTGCAATATTTGATTTATCTACATAGATTATTTAGTGATATGTAGGCCGTTTGAAATACATTCGTGGCAAATGTAGAATAGTTTTATGTACACTAATGTAGAATAGTTTTCACCTTTATATTATTTTGTTTTTGGTTTTCTGTTATTCTGTTTTGTGATTGTAATGGTTTGATGCAATTGCAGGATATTGAAGGGTAAAAAGGTTAGCTGGCAAGAAGAAAAAGTAGATATTTAGCATCCTTTTGACTTGTGTAAAAAATAACAATGTTTTGGATGATGCAATTGTTTTCATTGAATTGGATGTAATTTTGTTGTTGTTTATTAATATATTCTTAGCATATAAAAAATACTAAGTTTATTCGTATATATATATATATATATATATATATATATATATATATATATATATATATATATATATATATATATATATATATATATATATATATATATATATATATATATTCTTAGCATCTTAGCTCTGAAAAATAGAGTTTTCTTAGCATCTTAGCTCTGAAAAATAGAGTTTGAAATGAGTATTTATATGTGAAATTTGTAATGGTATATTGCACAGGTGCAAAATGTGGTGAAAACCTGGGGCAAGCCTTTTTTAAATAGATCCATCTAAAAATTTCGTGGACATTAGACAGCGCTTTAAAAGAGAAGCGCTGCCTAAAAGCTATTTAAAAACTTTGTTTCAGAAAAGCGCTGCCTAAAGTGGGCCTTTAACAGCGCATTTAAGGAAAAAGCGCTGACTAAAGTGGGCCTTTAGCAGCGCTTGTGGGGACAGCGCTGCCTAAAGGTGGGCTTTAGCAGCGCTTTTAAGAGGCTTTTTCCTAAAAATCGTTTCAGAAAAGCGCTGTCTAAATGGGGCCTTTAGCAGCGCTTTTAATATAAAAGTGCTGTCTAAAGTGGGCCTTTCACAGCGCTTTATAGGTAAAAGTGCTGACTAAAGGGTGCCTTTAGCAGCGTTTTCAAGGTGAAAAAAAGCGCTGCCTTTACCTACGGCAGCGGGGGAATAGATAGCGCTTTAAAGCGCTGCCTAAAGCCAAAAAAAGCGCTGTCTAAGGTCTTGTTTGGCATAGTGATTCTGGGATAAATCCATACTGATATTCTTCAGAATGAACTTAAAGCTATTTTCAGCAAGGGGTTTTGTAAAGATATCAGCCCACTGATGTTCTGTATCAACAAAATTTAAAAAAAGAACACCCTTCTGAACATAGTCCCTAATAAAGTGATGTTTAATCTCTATATGTTTAGCTTTAGAATGTAAAATAGGATTCTTAGATAAACAAATAGCAGAAGTATTATCACAGAATATAGGAATGTTACTCTCATATATTTGATAGTCTTCTAGCTGACTTTTCATCCAGAGCATCTGTGTACTACATCCACCAGCAGCTACGTATTCTGCTTCTATAGTTGACAATGCTATTGTGGCTTGCTTCTTGATGTACCAGGAGATCAGATTACTTCCCAGAAACTGACAGCTTCCAGAAGTACTTTTCCTTTCAACTCTATCTCCAGCGCAATCAGCATCACAATATCCTACTAAGTTGTATTCTTCATATCTTCTATAGACCAAACCAACATTAGTAATACCTTTCAGATACCTAAGAATTCTCTTAACAGCAGTTAAGTGAGACTCTCTAGGATCTGATTGGAATGTAGCACACAAGCATACACTGAATAAAATATCAGGTCTAGAAGCAGTTAGATATAGAAGAGATCCTATCATACCTCTGTAGATCTTCTGATCTACCTTCTTGCTTACCTCATCCTTGCCTAATACACACGTTGGATGCATTGGAGTCTTTGCTTCTTTGCTTTCAGCAAGATTGAACTTCTTCAGAAGCTCTTTGACATACTTAGTCTGATGAACATAAGTTCCTTCAGATGTTTGATTGATCTGAATGCCTAGGAAGTACTTTAGTTCTCCCATCATGCTCATCTCAAATTTTGCCTGTATAGACTTAGCAAACTCCTTTCCAAGTGTAGCATTAGATGTTCCAAATATAATATCATCAACATAAATTTGACAAATTAGCATATCCTTTTTAAAGGTTTTACAGAAGAGAGTTGTGTCTACTTTTCCTCTTGTGAAACTTAATCTTTCATACCAAGCTCTGGGAGCTTGCTTCAAGCCGTATAATGATTTCTTTAATTTAAAAACATGTTCTGGAGACTTAGAGTCTTCAAAACCAGGAGGTTGATGGACATAAAATTCTTCATCTATATAACAATTTAAAAAGGCACTCTTAACATCCATCTAATACAGAGTGATGTTATTCTGAGTGGCAAAAGAAATTAATAGACGAATAGATTCTAAACAGGCCACTGGTGCAAAGGTTTCTGTATAGTTAATACCTTCTTGCTGACTATAGCCCTGAGCAACCAGTCTGGCTTTGTTTCTGATGACTTCACCTTTCTCACTCAGCTTGTTTCTGAATACCCATTTTGTTCCAATGATATTAAATCCTTTAGGTCTTGGAACCAAGTCCCAAACATCATTCCTTGTAAACTGATTTAACTCTTCTTGCATGGCAATTATCCAGTCAGCATCTTCCAGAGCTTGATCAACAGAAGTTGGCTCAATCAAAGATACTAAACCAAATTGACATTCTGCATTGTTCTTCAGGAATTCTATTGTTCTGATGGGATCATCTTTCTTTCCAATGATAACATCTTCTGGATGAGCAGAGTTGAGTCTAGAAGATCTTCTGAGTGTTGGCTCTTCAGATATTCTGAGATTCTCTAAATACGCTGAAACCTAATCTTCTGCATCATCCTTTCCATTGGGTTCTTCATGATCTGAGTTAGATATATCTATCTCTGCAAAATTCTCAAACTGCTTTAGCTTTTCAAGACCAAGCTTATCATCAAATCTGATATTTATTGATTCTTCAACTACCAGAGTTTCAGTATTGTATACTCTGTAGTCTTTTGAGCGTTTAGAATATCCAAGTAGAAAACACTTCTGAGCTTTAGAATCAAACTTAATCAGATGGTCTTTAGTATTCAGAATATAACAAATACATCCAAATGGATGGAAATAAAAAATGTTGGGCTTTCTGTTCTTCCACAATTCATAAGGAGTCTTATTTAGAATAGGTCTTATGGAGATTATATTCTCAATATAACAAGATGTGTTAATTACTTCTGCCCATAAATGCTTAGCCATATTAGTCTCATTGATCATGGTTCTGGCCATTTCTTGTAGAGTCCTATTTTTTCGTTCTACGACTCCATTTTGCTGTGGAGTTCTAGGACAAGGGAAATCATGGGCAATACCATTTTCTCTGAAATAAATTTCAAAGAATCTGTTCTCAAATTCACCACCATGATCACTACTGTGGACCGTCCTTTCGGGCCATACCCCTCCGTGGGTGGGATACGTGAACTGACTCTTTTTTGTCGATCGGACGCTTTCGCGTCACTTTTTGAAAAAGTTTACAGAGTCGCCACCGACCTTTTATTTTATCCAATGAAGGAAAGGTTTATAAAAGAAACAGAAAAAAGACCTTTGAGAGATTCTGGGTAAGGGGGTAGGTTATACAAAGGGAAGGTGTTAGCACCCTTTGTATCCATGGTTATCCATGGGCTCTTTAGTTTGCTTAGCTCATTTGCTTTACTTTTCAATTGATTCGGAATGCTTTACCTGTGTTTTTGAAATACCTTTGCAAATAGAATTTGTAATGATCCTTGTGCGGATATATACAAATGCTTGTTTATCTTTCGAAAGATGTTTTGAAAAGATCGTTAATTTTGTAATGATCCGTGTTTGGATGTATACAAAATATTGTCTTTTGGAAAATTCGTTTTAAAAAAAACAACAGTGTATGAGAATTTTGTTTGTTTTGATTTTGAGCAAGCAAACTAGGAGGTCTACCCTGAGTTAGGAGGTCTTTATCCTTGTTCC
Source organism: Vicia villosa (assembly GCF_029867415.1). Classification (NCBI taxonomy): domain Eukaryota; kingdom Viridiplantae; phylum Streptophyta; class Magnoliopsida; order Fabales; family Fabaceae; genus Vicia; species Vicia villosa. Next base: position 764,270 of record NW_026705346.1, read on the forward strand.
CTTTAAAAATCTATCCATTCGTCGGATATAAACAAAAGGTTCGATTTTGTACTCGAAACAGTAGAAATGTAACTTTGATTTTGAAAAGAGTGAAAAGGGGTTACCCTAGGAGGTGCAAATGTGATTGTGATTGAATTCAGATATTTATCTTTGAAGTTAGTGATCTGACGGTTCAGTTTTATCTTTGACATACACGCAGTTTATATGGGTGCTGGAAATTAAAATGCGGAAATGTAAAGTGCAGAAAGTAAATCTACGCTATTACATCGATTGTGCGGGAAATGTAAACTAGCCTATTTACATGAATTTGACATCCTATACATTTATCTAGGAATTTTAAATTGCAAGAAATAAAAGGCATATTTTTGTATTTTTGTGATTTATTTTAAATATAATTAATGCATTATTAATTAATTTAAAATAAAGAAAAGATGGAAATATGATTAAACCTAGCAAATAAGTTTAAAAATATGTACAAAATGTTTGTTAATTGATTTTTAGAACAAAACTAATTTTTTTGGAATTTTTGAAATTTGTTTTTGGATATTTTAAGTTAATCAAAACATAATTATGCAAATAATTACACAAATAATTAAAACTTAAAGAGAAAATTATCCTAAATATGTACAAAATTAGTTTATGATATATAAACAATATTTAACACAAAGAACAATTTTTTTTATGATTTTTTGATTGGTTAGAATAATTAAAAAGTAAATATATAAACATATACTAATTAATTATGTAAAATATTGAAATTATGAAGAAAAATAAAATATTTTTATTTCAGAAAATAATATATATTTTTAGAAGTCTAAAATATTTTTTGTGGAATTTTTTGGAATTTAAAACTATTTTTAATTATTTTTGCAATAAAAATAAAATAAAATAGAAAATATAAAAAGGATACTTATCAAGTGTGGAATTTGATGAAGGTGCATGGTGTGGTTGCATGTTTTGGAGCGTTGGATGGTGGGATTGATGAGATCAAGGACCCATATTTGAGGGCGCATGATGTGATGGTGGGGAACACACACTGAATCCAAGGAGATTCAAACCTTCTGCGTGGGGCCCACGCTGGATTGACCAGCGAATGAGAATTGAGGGAAGGGCCACGCATGCAGCGTTGAAAAGTCAAAGCTGGGGCTGACGAACCACGCTGGGACGCGTGGTCGTCTTCAACCTCCAGAAGTGTGGTTTTTGGACTCAAATAGCGGGGGTTTTTAACCTCCCTTATTTGAACGATAAAATATGCAGTTTTTGATAACTTCTGAACCTGCAAAAAACAAGCGTTAGCAATGAATGAAAGTGACCCAGATCCCTTAAAATCACCTCCTGAACACGATGGTGGTATTAGTTTTGCAATTTGAGGTCTGTAGCCATGGATTCGAAGAGATTCAAGTATGAACACTCATGAGCTCGTGTTAATGGTATGGGGTGATTCTCACGTGGGAACTCTCATGTTAAAGCCCAGATCACTCATATAGGACCTCATGAACATATTAAGATGGTTAGTTTACATGGAAATTGATTGCATATAAGAAAACGAAAGTAAAGGGCATATGTACATGAAGAACTTTATGTGCACTATACGACTCTCATGGGACTATATTATGAGTTCAATCTTACTCTATGTTGTTTGAGAAGATGATTGGAAAGCTTTGTTTGTATTAATATTGATTGAAATATAGAATTGGAAAATTACAAAGTGTATGTATTTTTTGGAGAATTTTATGATAAAGATGGCTATGCTCTTGTTCTAATTCGTGTCTCCTCTTTGCTGAAGTATGATGCTTCTTTTATAGCCCAAAGTTGCTTGGAACTCAAGCTAAGAAGCTTTGTTGTCTTTGTTGAAAGTTTGATTTTTAAAATATTAAAAATCTTTGAATTGTTGACCAAGCTTGACTCCATTCAATGCTCTTGTCTTGCTCTTCAATTCTTGCAGAAAAAATGAAGATTCCTTGAAGTGAGTCATACTTGGAGGCCAAGCAACCATTATCCATGCATTTTCCTTTTAATTTTAATCTTAAAGTAAGATAAAATTATGCAAAAAATGGCCAATAAAGATGTGGGCTTTGTCTTGGTCGTGGGAGGCCCATAGTAACATGGCAAAGATGTTTGGACCATAAAAACTTGGACTCATTTGGAAAAAAAACATTTTTGAGCAATGTTGATTTCATGCATTTTCCCAAAATTTAGCCAACTTCAACAAGGTGTAAATCCTTCAATTTTTGTCATATGAAGGAGATCTTGCACTTTTTGGAAACCTCAAAGAGTCCTCTAACCAATGTCTTTGGTCTCATATCAAAATGATTTTTGGTTCTCCTTGTGTGTCCATTTGAAAAAAGTGTCTTTTTGTTGACTTTGAAAATGACCTGTAATGTCTTTGATCATATTTTTCAAATGGTGAATGCTATGACCATGGGATCAATTGCATTTGAAAGATAATTGAATTTCCTTCAAAATGAGCTTTGGTTGACATTTTTTGGATGAAGGATGAGAGAGTTATGATCAGTCAAAGTTGAGTTGACTTTTCAGGCAAAAACCCTAATTTTGAATCTTAGGGTTTTGTTGATTTTTGATCTTTCCTTGATGAATTGTGATCATCCAATGATCAAATGTTGAATCCTTTGACAAAATATGGACTTTGGCAAAAAATTTCATTTTTGACTGTCAGTTGACTTTTTTGGTCAAACGGGTCGTCTGTTGACTGTTTGAGCTGCTGACGGTGCGTCTGAGTGAATTGAAGTTTGAAAATTTGTATGATGGTACTTTGAGATGTATGGATGTATATGAAATCCATTTGAGCTCTCAAAACTTGTTGCTCCTGTTAAAACAAGAAAAACCCTGATTAGGGACTGTCTGTATAGGAGGCAGTTAAGCGTACCTGATTTTTGTGCAGTGTTGAGTTTCTGCTAATCATGTGATATTCAGAAGACTTCTAACACAAAAATCTTGGAAATTTGAATTGTGAATGATTGATTTGATTGATTGTACAAATCACTGTGAATTGTACTGTCTGCAGTTTGTCTGTCAACCGACTGTTCGTGTACTGAAGCAGCAGTTAAAGTGAAAAATCAACCGTCAAAGTTAATTTTCTTTTTTTTTTTTTTTTTTTTTTGTTGTTATTTTTGTTTTTGTTTGGTGTGAAGCATGAAAATTTATTTACATGACCAGTACAGTGTGAGTTTCCTGCTTTTGCGCCTGCAAAAAGATTTAACCCTGCATGAACTGTGTTAGTACTATTTATCTGTAAAATAAATAAATAGTATTTGTGAAGTAATAAAGAACAGTATTTGGCGTTTGCGTAAGAATAAATTCCACTGTAAGCCAAGTTACTGTGTAAGAAAAATTCTGAAAACCAAGTTCTTCATATGTCAGGATATTTTGAAAAAATCCATGTTTATATGAGACTCTTAATTTTCATATTGAAACTTTCCTGAAAAAAGAAGTGGGCAAATTTTGGGGTATAACAGTTGCCCCTATTCAATCTTCTTAAACCTGAAGAGATTGTCTGAAATCTGAGGGTAGAAGATGATTGAATAAATAGATGCCCTGAAAATTTGCACTTACCTTGATCAGCAGAGATGTTGGAAGTTGCATTTGAATGTTGTCTGTGAAATGTTGTTGGCAGATTGAAACATTACCTGAGATGGGCTTTCGGATGCCACCTGGACAATGTGTTGATGGTTTGTTCATCAGAATGAATCTGTTGATTATATCTTGATGAAGGATTTGAAAGTTGATCATTGTGGAACCGTTTGAGGTATCACTTTAGATCTGCAATGTTAGATCGTCCTGGAACCGTCTGAGGTTTCGCCTTAGATCTGAAATGCTAGATCGTTCTGGAACCGTCGGAGGTATCGCCTTAGATCTGAAATGCTAGATCGTTCTGGAACCGTCTGAGGTATCGCCTTAGACTAGCAATGTTAGATGATAAATGAGTTGAGAATGAGAGTTCTTCAGAGTGAATCTTTGGTTTGATTGTATCTGAAAGGACTGCTTGTCTGAATAAGATTCAGGATGAACACTGCATGTGAGTGAGAACATCTTTGCTGAAGACATCTGTCTACCTGAAAAATCAAGTTAATAATATGCGATGTCTATGATGCATGTATGATATGAGATCCTCGAGCTAGAGGAGAAATATGCAAGCTATGTTGTGTATGAATATGCGTATGATGCATGATTGTGAATGTGAATATGAGTGTGAATGTGATGCATGGTTTATGCAGCTTAGAGCGTGTCAAGCTCCTGATTGGGAAAATAAATCCCAGCTTAGTCGTCAAGAAATGAAAGCATTGTGATTGGGAAAATAAATCCCTGCTAGCCCTTTGGAAGTGAAGGCATCGTGGTTGTTGATGATCTTCTGTCTCGCTTGAGTACCCTGGGTTGGGGAAATTCTTTGAGAACCAGGATGTTCTATTGAAGGATCTTTGATTACTGCTCGGGGATGAACAGTAGTTTTGAGAGTTCGGACTGTGACGCCCTTTGGAGTGGGAATGAGGAAGATGCATAATCCTCCGATGCACTATCTGACCAAGTTTGGGTGCGGAGATCACACCTTCTGAAGACAGTAATCTGGAACAAACCTGCTGGGGAATAAGACTTCTTTCGAAAGAAAAATCTTTTTGAGGGATTTGTTGAGGAATGTGTCTCCATTGGGGAAACTTCCTTCTGATGCTGGTTTAGGATAATGTCCAAATAATTGGGACATGTCCGGAATGCTATTCCTGTTTTTCCTGGTAAACATCAATCATATTCAAATGCATATGTTCATTCAAAATATCATTGGGATGCTCGCGTATTCAAAACAGAAAAAATGAAAATGTTAGTTATAAGCTGCATTGATTTTTGAAAAGGTGCCGTGATAGGCGGATTAGTATAGGGAGACAACAATCCTAGAAGTAGGAAATTGTCAGAAAGTTTTGAAAAGTATTTATGAAAAGAAATAGCTATGTGAGAACGATCCAGTCAAGTTTCAATTCTGCTATTGCCAATCTGTCTTCGAGCATCTCATCCCTCACTTGTTGGAAGAAAGTGATTGGACTGATCGGTGTCTTTGAGGTGTTGAACCTTGTCGGTGAGTAGGCAGCTGAGCGGGACATAGTTGTATGCTTTATTCCCTAATTTTTGCCTAGGCTGCCCTTTCAGGTTTTCAGCCTACCGGGATTGTATTTGTTTTGTCTCTAATTTTTGCCTGGATCGCCCTTTCGGGTTTTCAATCCACCGAGACGCTCATTTTTGCCTAAGTTGCCCTTTCAGGTTTTCAACTTAGCGAGCTGTATTTTTTTTTTTTAAGCAAAGTACTTTTTGACTATGTCCGCATTCACAGGGTGTGGGAAATCCTCGCCATCCATGGTGGTAAGCAACATGGCACCGCCGGAGAATATTTTCTTGATTATGAATGGTCCCTCGTAGGTGGGGGTCCATTTGCCTCTGGGATCACCTTGTGGTAAGATGATGCGTTTGATAACCAAGCCACCAGTTTGGTATGCTTGACTTTTGACTTTCTTGTTGAATGCTTTGATCATGCGCTTTTGGTATAGCTGGCCATGACAGATAGCTGCAAGTCTTTTCTCATCGATCAAGTGTATTTGGTCGAATCGAGTTTGAATCCAATCGTCTTCGTCTAGATCGGCTTCTTTCATGATCCTTAAGGAAGGAATCTGGATTTCGATTGGGAGAACTGCTTCCATACCGTAGACTAACGAGAATGGAGTTGCCCCTGTTGAAGTACGCGCAGATGTGCGATAACCATGAAGAGCAAAAGGTAACATCTCATGCCAGTCTTTGTAGGTTACTGTCATCTTTTGTATGATTTTCTTGATGTTTTTGTTGGCGGCTTCGACAGCGCCGTTCATCTTTGGTCGATATGGAGAAGAATTATGATGTTTGATCTGGAACTGCGTGCAGAGTTCAGTAATCATTTTGTTGTTTAGATTCGTGCCATTGTCAGTGATGATCCTTTCGGGGATGCCGTACCGACAAATGAGATTGTGCTTGATAAACCTGGCTACCACATTCTTGGTGACAGAAGCATATGAAGCTGCCTCTACCCACTTTGTGAAGTAGTCAATAGCGACCAGGATAAAGCGATGTCCGTTGGAAGCAGTAGGTTTGATTTCTCCAATCATATCAATACCCCACATTGCGAAAGGCCAAGGAGCCGTCAGAACGTTTAATGGAACTGGAGGTACATGCACTTTGTCGGCATATATCTGGCATTTGTGACAAGTTTTGGAATGATGATGGCAATCTGTCTCCATGGTAGACCAGTAGTAACCTGCTCTCAAGATCTTTTTAGCCATTGTATGTCCGTTGGAATGAGTACCGAAGGTACCATTGTGTATGTCTTCCATGATTTGTTCTGCTTCCTTCTTGTTTACGCAACGAAGTAAAGTCGAGTCATGGTTGCGCTTGTACAAAGTTCCATTGCTTAGGAAGAATTTGGAGGCAAATCTCCTTAGAAACTTTCTGTCGTTAATAGATGCCCCTTCAGGGTACTCCTGGGTTTCGAGATACCTTTGTATTTCATGGAACCATGATTTGTCTTCCATTTGTTTGGTATCGATCTCATTGCAATAGGCTGGTTCGTCTTGCCTGTAAATGGTGATCATAGGAGCTTCGTCGTCCCAATTGACTTTGAACATGGATGACATGGTAGCTAAGGCATCAGCTAGTTGATTTTCTTCGCGTGGGATGTGTTCGAAAGTGATCTCCTCGAAGTAAGGAATCAAACTCAACACATGTTCTTTGTATGGAATTAGATTTGGGTGCTTTGTGTCCCATTCCCCTTTGACTTGGTAGATTACCAAGGCCGAGTCTCCGTAGACTTCAAGGAATTTGATTTTTAGATCAATTGCAGCTTTGAGACCCAGAATGCATGCTTCGTATTCGGCTATATTGTTGGTGCAATTGAAACACAATCTGGCGGTGAAGGGTGTATGACCTCCTGTGGGGGAAATGATCACAGCTCCGATGCCATTGCCGAGCGCATTAGAAGCTCCGTCAAAAACCATAGTCCATCGGGATCCTGGTTGTTTGTAGTCATTGACTAGCATAATGTCTTCGTCTGGGAAGTCAAAGTTCAATGCCTGATAATCATCTACTGCTTGATGAGCTAAATGATCAGCTACCACACTTCCTTTGATTGCTTTTTGCGAAGTGTATTGAATGTCATATTCTGTTAGGATCATTTGCCATCTTGCAATCCTTCCAGAGAGAGCAGGTTTTTCGAACACGTATTTGATTGGATCCATCTTGGAGATCAGGAAAGTGGTGTGATTTAGCATATACTGTCTTAGTCGGCGAGCCGCCCATGCTAAGGCACAACAAGTTTTTTCGAGTAGTGAGTATCTTGTTTCACAATCGGTAAACTTTTTGCTAAGATAGTAGATTGCGTGCTCCTTTCGACCGGAATCGTCATGTTGTCCGAGTACACACCCCATTGAATCTTCTAACACAGTTAGGTACATTATCAGAGGTCTGCCTTCCACAGGAGGTAACAAGATTGGCGGTTTTTGAAGGTATTCTTTGATTTTATCAAAGGCTAACTGGCATTTGTCATTCCATCTTTCCACTTGATCTTTCTTCAGTAATTTGAAGATTGGCACACAAGTAGGAGTCATATGGGCAATGAATCTGGCTATGTAGTTTAGACGTCCCAAGAATCCTCTGACTTGTTTCTCGGTACGGGGTATAGGCATTTCTTGAATGGCTTTGACCTTGGCAGGATCAACCTCAATACCTTTACTGCTGACGATGAAACCTAAGAGTTTACCGGATCTTACTCCAAAGGTACACTTGTTCGGGTTCAGTCGCAATCTGTATTTCTTGAGTCTGTCAAACAGCTTGTGTAAATGACTCAAATGTTCTTCTTCGGTGTTGGATTTTGCGATCATGTCATCGACATACACCTCTATTTCCTGATGAATCATATCATGAAATAGTGTTACCATTGCTCGTTGGTAGGTAGCTCCAGCATTTTTTAGACCAAAGGGCATTACTTTGTAACAAAAGGTTCCCCAGGGAGTTGTGAAGGTTGTTTTTTCCATGTCTTCGGGTGCGATCTTGATTTGATTGTACCCTGAGAATCCGTCCATAAAGGAGAATACCTTGCATTGTGCGGTATTGTCAACTAGTACATCGATGTGCGGTAAAGGGAAATCATCTTTAGGGCTTGCCCGGTTCAGATCTCTGTAGTCTACACACATTCTGACTTTCCCGTCTTTTTTGGGTACAGGGACGATGTTAGCTATCCAAGGAGGATAACTTACAACTTTTAGGAATCCGGCATTGAATTGTTTTTCAACCTCGTCTTTGATCTTTTTTGACATATCAGGCTTACTCCTTCGCAGTCTCTGTTTGACCGGAGTGCTTCCTTCTTTGATTGGCAGGCGATGAACTACAATGTCCGTGTCAAGGCCAGGCATATCTTGATAAGACCAAGCGAATATCTCGGCGTAGTCTTGCAACAATTGAATCAGTCTTTGCTTGACACTGTTTTCTAAGTCAGCCCCAATTCTGACCTCTTTCTTTTCTTCGTCATTGCCCAAGTTGATGACCTCAATCGGCTCCTCATGAGGCTGTATGGCTTTTTCTTCTTGTTCTAGAAGTCTTGCAATTTCTCTTGGCACTTCACAATCTTCCTCACTTTCGTCCTCAGTTTGGTAGATCGGATTTTCAAAGTCATGACGGGCAATAGCAGAGTCGTTATTGACTGGATCCAGCGTGTATGTGAATCTGCATGGTAGATATGTGAGTGTGTATGAAGAGAAAAACATAGCTATTTGAAAGCGAATAAAGAAAGAAAAAAGGATCACAAAATTTTGAACATGCAAGCATCCCATGATTTTATTGAATGCACATAATCATGATATGACAAACCCTTTTTGTAGAAGGACCGTTGTGCTAAGGCACACGGCTTTCAAGCTCATGGTTCGATTGTTCAGGAACCACTTTTATCTTTGCACAATATACACAAAGAAAACAGGAAATGGCATTTACTCCTGATCAAAGGAGATCACATCCTCTGCTTTCCAGTTGTTCAATCCACCGTTGTTAGCAGGGAGCACCCAGCTGTTCCAGTTGCAGTTGTTCTTTTCGTCTTCCGTAGCATTGATTCCGCTAGTGGGAAAATGCGTAGGTAATTCTTCAGGATAAGTTGGATGATTTGTTGGATATGAGAATCCAGGTGGAGGTCCCTCTATTGGCTGAGCGAGATGCTCGATAAGGCCGTCCCATGCAGTAGGAATGATGTTTTGAATAGAGACTTGTGCATCCTGATAAGGAGTGTACTGTGACAGAAAATAACCTTCGTTGTTTGGCATCTTCCTGGCTTCTTCAAGAGCGAAGTTGTCGTCGTACTGTTCGTCCCATCCAGTCGGGACAATGTCTTTGATGGGAGTTGAAAAGCTCGGAGGAGCGGAATATTTCACCATATAGTCGTATTTGCCGCTGGGTTCTCCTAGCGTGTCCCATACTTCTTTGGGTGGATTTTGATATTGCTGAGTGACGGGACTTGTGATACTTCCGTCATTTTGATTACCCTCTTCTGTTGGAGTAAGATCTTCCAGAGCAATGTAAGAATTCTGAGGTGTGATATACTGGTAGTTGTAACCGTCATTTGGTCCTCCCACAGCATCCCACATTCCCATGGTAATGGGTGGAATTTCGTCTGGATATGGCTGAATGATGTGGTTCAAGTATGTCCCTTCATCATCAATGGCGTTTACTTCTTGGCTGGCGAAGTGTGATATTAACCCTTCAGAGCGAGGATTTTGATCATTCTTTTGATTTTCACCATTATAGCCCAGACCTAGCTTGTCGGACTTGTAGGGTATATCAGGGAGTTGTCCCCATACTGTGCGATCACCCTGTTCAATCATGGCTTTGGCATCTTTGAGAGAAGCCATAGTTGTAGCTGGAGTAGCAGGAATATGCTTGGTGGTAGAGATATCTGGAGATACAACCTCAAAAGCTTGATACGGAGTTTCGATGGATTCGCCCTCCATCTCAACATACTTGTCGTTGCTCAAGTGACTGACCATATATTCTTCTTCGCCATAGACTGTGACAACCTTTCCTTTTACTGGGTATTTTAACTTCTGATGCAGGGTAGAAGTTACAGCGTTTGCCCCATGTATCCAAGGGCGTCCTAGTAAACAGGAGTATGTTGGAAGAACGTCTATTACGGAAAAGATAACATCGAAAGTTTGAGAGCCCACTCTGATTGGGAGCTTAACTTCTCCGTACACCGTTCTTGTTGACCCATCGAAGGCTCTTACAACCACATCACTTGGTTGTAGCACAACTCCTTTGAAGTCAAGTTTTTCCAGTATTACCTTTGGTAACACGTTTAGAGAGGAACCATTGTCTATTAGCACATGAGACAGAGTGGTGCCGTTGCATTCGATAGAGATGTGCAGGGCCTTGTTGTGATTTCTTCCAGCAGGAGTTAGATCCACATCAGAGAAACCAAGACCATTGGGCACTGTAAGACTGGCGACACAATTCTCAAATTGGTCGATTGGGATTTCTTGAGGCACATGCGCAGCTTGAAGGAACTTCATTAGAGCTTTAGCATGAGCTTCTGAATACTTTAGCAGAGATAGCATTGAGATTTTTGAAGCGGTATGCCCCAGTTGTTCGACGATATTGTAATCACTTTTGCAGATGATTTTCAATATTTCGTCCATTTCTTGTTTTGATGGATCCTCAGCAGTGATCTCTACCGGATTTTGAACTGGTTCGATCAGTGGCTCTTTGCCTCGAGTATTGATATCTGGAATAGGAATTGGAACCTGGATTGGACTAGCAGCAATATTTGGAGAAATTTCTGGTGAAAAGATTCTTCCACTTCTCGTGATCTTGCTAGTGCCTGCAATGTTACTTACAGCTGAAGTAGTTAGTGTTGCGTCCTCTTTAGTCGAGGGATCCTGCTTAACTCCATGAATGTAAACATTAGTGTCATATCCCCATGGGACAGCTTTGTCTGAGGAGTATGGAAATGGAGTTGGTCTAGCAATGACTACTGATGCCACTTTGAGTGTAGCAGAAAGTTTGAATGGAGCCTTGGTAGAGATTTTGAATGGTAAGCTGGAGATCACTGAGACGTCTTCCATTCTTATCCCGTTGGCAAAGACTTTGCCCAACATGTCCATAGAAGGGAGCCTCTCAAACATAATGATATGGCGATCCATGTGTTTTTGAATTCCCATCTTTAGATTTTCACAACCATTGGGTTGGCGTGAGCAATAAAAGCAGTCGGGATCACAACCTGGAAAGTAACCAGCTTGGATGAACTTTCTTTTGACTTCGAGGAGTGGAATTGATACTTCGTTCACATCATAAATGTAAACTGTGTCTATGATAGCATTAACAGTTTTGTCATGCTTTGGCATAGGTGCTGTGATGACATTTGGAGTTTCTGGAGGATCGAACTCAATTTCTCCAGCATCTATCATGTCTTGGATTTTATTTTTCAGGGCCCAGCAGTGATCTGCGTCATGTCCTGGACAGTTCGAATGATAGGCACATGTTGCATCAGGGCGATAATTCAGAGAAGAAGTATTGACATTCTTCGGAGGACCCCTTAATGTGATCAGATCCGCTTTAAGCAAGTGCTGCAATGCCTGAGAGATTGGCATGTTGATTTTGGTGAAAGTTCTTCTTGGTGCATCTGGTCGATGCGTATATTTTGGCTGTTGATCTTTTTGAGGTGCAGATGCGGAGATCATAACTGCCCCTACAGATTGATGCTGATCACTTTTGTGACTTGTCTGAATTTGCGCTGTATTGACCTCATTTCTGATGGGCCTTTTTGTAGTACCAGAGGAGGATCCTACTTGAATTTTTCCATTTCGAATGCCACTTTCGACACGTTCTCCGGTCAGTATTAGGTCAGTGAAACCTGATGATGAACTTCCCAGCAAATGGCTATAGAATGGGCCAGTTAAAGTGCCCATGAACATGTCGACTAGTTCGCGATCAGATAAGGGTGGTTGAACCCTTCCAGCCATATCTCTCCACTTTTGTGCATACTCTTTGAAACTTTCTTTTGGTCCCATAGACATGCCTCGCAATTGAGTACGAGTGGGTGTAAGATCAGCATTGTATTGGTACTGTTTGTAAAAAGCAGCAGCTAATTCTTCCCAAGTATGAACCTTGGTATTTTCTAGCTGGTAGTACCATTCGAGTTGTGTACCTGACAGACTTTCTTGGAAAAAGTGAATCCACAATTTGTTATCTGTTGTATGAGGTTGTATCTTCCTCACATAAGATCTCAAATGTAGTTTTGGACAAGAAACTCCATCATACTTTGCAAAGGTTGGAACTTTGAATTTTGGAGGGATGACAACATCCGACACGAGTCCCAGATCATTGAAATCTAAGCCAGGTATTTTTTGTATTTCCATAGCTTTCATACGATCCTCCAACTGTTGGTATTTGTCATCATCCTGTTCGTCTCCAGAATGATCTTCTTCTTCATTTGAAGAGAGAGAGGGTTTAGCAGAACCCTGGTTGCTTTGATTATCTTCTTGTTCACCATCACCGACTATTTCAGGGATTGGTGGCTTTTTGATCTTTTTGACAGGGATCTTGATCTTCCTTCTCAGGTAACTCAAGCCTGCAGATTCTTTGGGCTTCTTCTTCTTCTTGAGTATCAGGGCTTTCAGCTCTTGTTGCCCCTTTGCCAGTTCCAGAATTGCCACTTGAACTTGGGCATTCTGTACTTCGAGATTCTTGATGCTTGCCTCAGATTCCATCTCTTCTGACTGAAATAAACAGCGAAGAGATGAGAAACCCGTCATGAGAACCTGTTATGAAATGTGTATGACTGGATGCCATGTATGCAATGTGTATGCAATGTATATGAATGCAATGTATGAAATGCAATGTATGAAATGCAATGTGTATGCAATGCATGTGAATGCATGTGTGCAATGTTTTCAAGGATCATAGAGTCTAGATTTGTTAAAGAAGCAACAAACGTTAGTTAATCAATTTATTCTTTTTTCTTTGCCTCATTTGGGCTTACAAGACAGAAAATAAAATAAATGATCTTTCAGGTCTCCCGTGGGCGCTTTTTCTTTGTCCCCAGGAATGCGTTGATTCTTTGTTCTTCTTGAAGCTGTCTGGTGAGCTCGAATAGCCTTCTCTCATAGTCCTGACAGTGTTCTTTGAAGGTGTCTCTTTCCTCTTTGAGTTGAACCCAGGATTTTTGCAACTCTTCCAAGTCAGTTGGCATATCCAGGGTGTAGAATAACTTGAGGTTCGTAACCTTCGACTTCTGATTCGATTGTCACAGGTAGAACAGCGGGATAGGGCATCATGAGTTTTTGAGCATGAGTACGCACCCATCTGAGGTAAAGTTCCATAGGAATAGAATTCCATTGCCCCAGAGTTTTGCTTTCTATTCTATAGACACTGTCCCAAGCCTGTATGAATCTTCGTCGGTGTCTGTGAGAATCATTCTCGTAATCAAACACAATGCCACGGATAATCATGTCATGAGGACCGTTGCTTCTTGCATATCCGAATTGGCGTAGAGCTAGAGAGGGATTGTAAGTGATACCTCCTTTAATGCCAAGGAGTGGCACATTAGGGTATTCTCCACAATGATCAATGATAGTAATGTCTCTTTGAAAGAAGTTGTTCCATCGGATATCTGAATGAGATAAAGACATGATTCTGTAAGACCATTGTGCTCTTTGTTCATTTCTCAGTACTGATCGGGGAAGATGACATGTAAACCACCTAGCCAGCAGTGGTATACAGCACATGAGAGTTCCTCGCTTCTTCGTGGTACGAGTGTGTAGAGAGTGTAGGATGTCTCCCAGCAATGTTGGTACCCCCCGGGTTGCGAATTAGGAAAAGGTTGATGATGTGTACACTTATGAACTGGTCGGAATTAGGGAACAAAACCAACCCATAGATCAAAAGAGCCATAACTTCTTCAAAAGCTGGATAACTTTTGTTTTCTAGCAGTAGTCGAGCCTTTTCCAGTAAGAATTTGGCAAGCAAACCCTCAACTCCACTCTTTGTTTCCCAATTGGATTTGATTTCTGACTTTTGCAGATGTAAAGCAGCAGCAATGACTTCAGGTTTTGGTTTTCTTTCTAAACCAGTGAAAGGTAATTGATCTCGGATTGGTAATCCAATTAATTCAGAGAATTCTTCCAAAGTGGGTACCAACTGGTAATCAGGAAATGTGAAGCAATGATGTTCAGGGTCGAAGAACTGGAACAGGACCCGTATCATGTCTTCTTCAAACTTTGAGGTAACCAAATGGAGTAGGTGACCATGCTTTTCAGTGAATTGAGCATTCCTGGGGAATTCTGCTACCAAGACTTTGAGTTCAGATGGCACCGTTGAGATATTGATTCGGATGTAATCTCTGGTGGCGGGAGCCATTACCTGCAAAAACAAAAGTAAACTCTTTGATCCTTGAAATGTGTAGTGAAAAATGATGTGTTTATGATGCAAACATGTGGCACACAAAAACAAATCAAACAATAGCCTTAGGTTTAAAGGCTTGCATGAGGTTGATAGGTGATACCCTCCCCTCTGAAGTTGAGTTGGTTGAAAACCTGTCCTAGAATAGTATTCGGGTTCTATGATCCTTGGAGACAACATCTCAATACGGCGCTCGGACGGCCGATCAAGAATATTCCTCGAGGATAACTAGCTTCGATCAATTTCAAAGCTAGCCACTTAATAGGCCACAAGTCAAGTTCAACTAAAAGGTTCTAAGACAAATTAGTGTTAATGACACTTCGGAAGCCTAATATACTCCTTGATCGCTTTCAAGGGACATCAGTATAAACCAAAGTATCACACTAACGATGACTACCAGATCAACCGTATCGGTACAATGCCGTACAGTTTCCCTTGGTCTATTGTCATATACTTAAGGTATCTCGAGATTCGGGTTAGAATCTTTCACACAAGCAAAGTACCCAAGCAAACCTGTGAAAAGTAAAGCAATCAGATCAAACAATTGAAAACATCGAAATGATCTATACTCTAAAGGTAACCCCTTTTGAAAACATTTTGAATTTGTATTCCCCAGCAGAGTCGCCAGTTCTGTGGACCGTCCTTTCGGGCCATACCCCTCCGTGGGTGGGATACGTGAACTGACTCTTTTTTCGTCGATCGGACGCTTTCGCGTCACTTTTGAAAAAGTTTACAGAGTCGCCACCCGACCTTTTATTTTATCCAATGAAGGAAAGGTTTATAAAAGAAACAGAAAAAAGACCTTTGAGAGATTCTGGGTAAGGGGGTAGGTTATACAAAGGGAAGGTGTTAGCACCCTTTGTAATCCATGGTTATCCATGGGCTCTTTAGTTTGCTTAGCTCATTTGCTTTACTTTTCAATTGATTCGGAATGCTTTACCTGTGTTTTTGAAATACCTTTGCAAATAGAATTTGTAATGATCCTTGTGCGGATATATACAAATGCTTGTTTATCTTTCGAAAGATGTTTTGAAAAGATCGTTAATTTTGTAATGATCCGTGTTTTGGATGTATACAAAATATTGTCTTTTGGAAAATTCGTTTTAAAAAAACAACAGTGTATGAGAATTTTGTTTGTTTTGATTTTGAGCAAGCAAACTAGGAGGTCTACCCTGAGTTAGGAGGTCTTTATCCTTGTTCCCTTTAAAAAATCTATCCATTCGTCGGATATAAACAAAAGGTTCGATTTTGTACTCGAAACAGTAGAAATTGTAACTTTGATTTTGAAAAGAGTGAAAAGGGGTTACCCTAGGAGGTGCAAATGTGATTGTGATTGAATTCAGATATTTATTCTTTGAAGTTAGTGATCTGACGGTTCAGTTTTATCTTTGACATACACGCAGTTTATATGGGTGCTGGAAATTAAAATGCGGAAATGTAAAGTGCAGAAAGTAAATCTACGCTATTACATCGATTGTGCGGGAAATGTAAACTAGCCTATTTACATGAATTTGACATCCTATACATTTATCTAGGAATTTTAAATTGCAAGAAATAAAAGGCATATTTTTGTATTTTTGTGATTTATTTTAAATATAATTAATGCATTATTAATTAATTTAAAATAAAGAAAAGATGGAAATATGATTAAACCTAGCAAATAAGTTTAAAAATATGTACAAAATGTTTGTTAATTGATTTTAGAACAAAACTAATTTTTTTGGAATTTTTTGAAATTTGTTTTTGGATATTTTAAGTTAATCAAAACATAATTATGCAAATAATTACACAAATAATTAAAACTTAAAGAGAAAATTATCCTAAATATGTACAAAATTAGTTTATGATATATAAACAATATTTAACACAAAGAACAATTTTTTTTATGATTTTTTTTGATTGGTTAGAATAATTAAAAAGTAAATATATAAACATATACTAATTAATTATGTAAAATATTGAAATTATGAAGAAAAATAAAATATTTTTATTTCAGAAAAATAATATATATATTTTAGAAGTCTAAAATATTTTTTGTGGAATTTTTTGGAAGTTTAAAACTATTTTTAAATTAATTTTTGCAATAGAAAATAAAATAAAAATAGAAAATAAAATTAAAAATATAAGGATACTTATCAAGTGTGGCAATTTGATGAAGGTGCATGGTGTGCTTGCATGTTTTGGAGGCGTTGGATTGGCTAAGATTGATGATTGATCCAAGAGTCACAGATTTGTAGGTGCATGATATGATGGGTAGGGAACATGTACTGAATTCAAGGAGAATTCAAACTCTTCTGACTGGGGCCCACGCTGGATTGCACGCGTGGATGGGAGACTGGTTGACCTTCCAATGAGGGAAGAGCCACCGTGAGCGCGAGGGAAAAGTCAGCCTTGACTGACGAACCACAGCTTGGACGCGTGGTCGTCTTCAACCTCCAGTCTCATTCATTTTTTCAGCTTCAGATAGCGGGGGTTTTAAAACCTCCCTCTATTTTTACGATAAATCATTGCAGTTTTTTTATAGCTTCTGAACCTGCAAAAAATACAAGCGTTAGCAATAGAATGACAAGTGACCCAGATCCACTTAATTAGAGTCACCTCCTGAATCACAAATGGTGGTCATTAGTTTTGCAAGGTTTGAGGTCTCCTAGCCATGGATTCGAAGAAGATTCAAGCTATGAACACTCATGAGACTCGTGTTAATGGTATGGAGCCTGATTCTCACGTGGGAACTCTCATGTTAAAGCCCAGATCACTCATATAGGACCTCATGAAGGATATTAAGATGGTTAGTTTACATGTGAAATTGAGTTGCATATACAGAAAACGAAAGTAAAGGGCATATGTACATGAAGAACTTTATGTGCACTATACGACTCTCATGGGGACTATTATTATAGAGTTCAATCTTACTCTATGTTTGTTTGAGAAGATGATTGGAAAGCTGTTGTATTGGTATTAATATTGATTGGAAATATAGAATTGGAAAATTACAAAGTGTATGTATTTTTTTGGAGAATTTTTATGATAAAGATGGCTATGCTCTTGTTCTAATTCGTCTGTCTCCTCTTTGCTGAAGTATGATGCTTCTTTTATAGCCCAAAGTTGCTTGGAACTCAAGCTAAGAAGCTTTTGTTGTCTTTGTTGAAAGTTTGATTTTTAAAATATTAAAAATCTTTGAATTGTTGACCAAGCTTGACTCCATTCAATGCTCTTGTCTTGCTCTTCAATTCTTGCAGAAAAAATGAAGATTCCTTGAAGTGAGTCATACTTGGAGGCCAAGCAACCATTATCCATGCATTTTCCTTTTAATTTTAATCTTAAAGTAAGATAAAAATTATGCAAAAAATGGCCAATAAAGATGTGGGCTTTGTCTTGGTCGTGGGAGGCCCATAGTAACATGGCAAAGATGTTTGGACCATAAAAACTTGGACTCATTTGGAAAAAAAAACATTTTTGAGCAATGTTGATTTCATTGCATTTTCCCAAAATTTAGCCAACTTCAACAAGGTGTAAATCCTTCAATTTTTGTCATATGAAAGGAGATCTTGCACTTTTTGGAAACCTCAAAGAGTCCTCTAACCAATGTCTTTGGTCTCATATCAAAATGATTTTTGGTTCTCCTTGTGTGGTCCATTTGAAAAAAGTGTCTTTTTGTTGACTTTGAAAATGACCTGTAATGTCTTTGATCATATTTTTCAAATGGTGAATGCTATGACCATGGGATCAATTGCATTTGAAAGATAATTGAATTTCCTTCAAAATGAGCTTTGGTTGACATTTTTTGGATGAAGGATGAGAGAGTTATGATCAGTCAAAGTTGAGTTGACTTTTCAGGCAAAAACCCCTAATTTTGAATCTTAGGGTTTTGTTGATTTTTGATCTTTCCTTGATGAATTGTGATCATCCAATGATCAAATGTTGAATTCCTTTGACAAAATATGGGACTTTGGCAAAAAATTTCATTTTTGACTGTCAGTTGACTTTTTTGGTCAAAACGGGTCGTCTGTTGACTGTTTGAGCTGCTGACGGTGCGTCTGAGTGAATTGAAGTTTGAAAATTTGTATGATGGTACTTTGAGATGTATGGATGTATATGAAATCCATTTGAGCTCTCAAAACTTGTTGGCTCCTGTTAAAACAAGAAAAACCCTGATTAGGGACTGTCTGTATAGGAGGCAGTTAAGCGTACCTGATTTTTGTGCAGTGTTGAGTTTCTGCTAATCATGTGATATTCAGAAGACTTCTAACACAAAAATCTTGGAAATTTGAATTGTGAATGATTGATTTGATTGATTGTACAAATCACTGTGAATTGTACTGTCTGCAGTTTGTCTGTCAACCGACTGTTCGTGTACTGAAGCAGCAGTTAAAGTGAAAAATCAACCGTCAAAGTTAATTTTCTTTTTCTTTTTTTTTTTTTTTGTTGTTATTTTTGTTTTTGTTTGGTGTGAAGCATGAAAATTTATTTACATGACCAGTACAGTGTGAGTTTCCTGCTTTTGCGCCTGCAAAAAGATTTAACCCTGCATGAACTGTGTTAGTACTATTTATCTGTAAAATAAATAAATAGTATTTGTGAAGTAATAAAGAACAGTATTTGGCGTTTGCGTAAGAATAAATTCCACTGTAAGCCAAGTTACTGTGTAAGAAAAATTCTGAAAACCAAGTTCTTCATATGTCAGGATATTTTGAAAAAATCCATGTTTATATGAGACTCTTAATTTTCATATTGAAACTTTCCTGAAAAAAGAAGTGGGCAAATTTTGGGGTATAACAACTCCTCTGACGAAATGCAGCCTTACATCAATGTGCTTAGTTCGCTCATGATAGGCTGAATTCTTCGACAGGTGTATTGCACTTTGACTATCACATTTAACAGTGATACCTCGACCTTGAAGTTTCAGCTCCTTCGCAAAACCTTCAAGCCACAATGCTTCTTTCACAGCTTCAGTTAGGGCAATATACTCCGCTTCAGTGGTTGATAGAGCAACAACCTTCTGAAGTGTTGCTTTCCAACTAATTGCAGTGCCAAACATAGTGAAAACATATCCAGAAATAGATTTTCTGGAATCCATACAACCTGCATAATCAGAGTCGACATATCCTTCTATTACTGCTTTACTATCTTCACCCAAGGCTCCACCATAAATTAGGACTCTATTCAGAGACCCATTTATGTACCTTAAAATCCACTTCAATGCTTGCCAGTGAGCCTTTCCAGGATTCGCCATGTACCTGCTTACAAGACTTACTGCGTATGCTATGTCGGGTCTAGTACAAACCATAGCATACATCAAAGAACCAACTATATTAGCATACGGAATGCTATTCATATAGGCTCTTTCGACATCAGTACTGGGACACTGATCAATACTCAGCTTGAATTGAGGGTTTGTTGGAGTCACAACTGGCTTCGAATTCGACATACCAAACTTTTCAAGAATCTTCCGTAGATATGCCTCTTGAGATAGACATAACTTCGACTTCTTTCTATCTCTTCGAATGTCAATTCCAAGAATCCTGGAAGCAGCTCCCAGATCCTTCATATCGAACTCCTTATTGAGTTCAGCCTTCACCCTCATCACATCTTCAACATTGTTGCTTGCTATGAGAATATCATCCACATAAAGCAACAAAATAACAAATGAATTACCAGGTCGAAATCTGAAGTAAACGCAGTGGTCGAACTGACTTCTAATGAAACTTATGCGTGCCATGAACTTGTCGAATCTCCTATTCCACTGTCGAGGAGATTGTTTCAGCCCATACAAAGATCTCTTTAACTTGCACACATAATCTTCCTTCCCCTTTTCGACATACCCTTCAGGTTGCCTCATCAGGATCGTTTCATCTAGATCACCATACAAGAACGCAGTCTTCACATCCATCTGTTCCAGTTCAAGATCGAACTGTGCCACCATGGCAAGCAACATTCGAATGGACCTATGCTTCACAACAGGAGAAAACACATCATTGAAGTCGACACCTTCTTTCTGAGTGAAACCCCTTGCAACTAACCTTGCCTTGTATCTTTTCGACGTCACTCCTTCAATTCCTTCCTTAACTTTGAAAATCCATTTACAGCTGACTAACCTTGCCCCAACAGGTTTCTTGATCAGTTCCCAAGTATGATTATCATGAAGAGATTTCATCTCATCATCCATGGCCTTCAGCCATTCAGTCTTGTTTCGACTCCTCATAACTTCCTTATAGTCTCTAGGTTCTTCGTCTAGAACCTCACTTGCAGAGATTAAGGCATAAGCTATAAGATCTGCATATCCAAGTCTCTGAGGTGGCTTGATGACTCTTCTCGACCTATCTCTCGACAATAGGTAGTCATCGTCAGTTTCCTCAACTTCAGCATCTTCTGCTTCTTCTTCGACTTCATCTGGGATATGCAATTCAGCATCAACATGCTCCACCTCAACAGGAATCTCTACCTGTTCCAGCTCTTCGTCAGATGTTTCTGTACTTCGACCAACATCATCAGTTTTCTTAAAATCCATTTCAGCTTCATTGAAAACTACATCTCGACTGGTGATACACCTCCTGTGACCTGGTTCTAGGCACCATAGCCTATAAGCTTTGACTCCTTCAGGGTATCCCATGAACATGCATTTCAGAGCTCTAGGTTCGACCTTGTCTTGCCTAATGTGAGCATAGGCTACGCAGCCAAATACTCTCAGTTTGTCGAGATCTGGTGGATGTCCCGACCAAACTTCTTCAGGTGTCTTCATATCTAACGCTGTCGAAGGACATCTGTTTATCAGATATGTTGCTGTCGAAACAGCCTCAGCCCAGAACACCTTTGTTAACCCCCCGCACTAGTCAACATGCATCTGACTCTCTCCAAAATAGTTCGATTAAACCTTTCAGCCAAACCATTTTGCTGTGGAGTACCTGCAGTAGTTCTATGCCTTGCAATACCAGAGGCAGCACAAAAACTGTCGAATGCCTCATTGCAAAATTCAAGGCCATTGTCGGTTCTCAACCTCTTGACCTTTCTGCCAGTCTGATTTTCAACCAGAGTCTTCCAACTTTTGAAATTCTCAAAAGTTTCATCCTTAGTCTTCTGGATGAATACCCATAATTTTCTGGAATAATCATCTACTATGGATAGAAAATACCTTGCTCCTGAATGTGATGGACACCTTGCAGGCCCCCAAAGATCAGCATGGATGTAATCAAGGGATCCATGTGTTCTTTGTTTGCCTTTGTTGAACTTCACTCTGCAAGATTTTCCAAGTACACAGGGTTCACAAAACTTCAGCTTTTCGATTTTGTCTCCACCAAGCAGATTTTGTTTCCCTAATTCGACCAGACCCCTTTCACTGACATGGCCCAATCTCATGTGCCAGATTTCTGTTTTCGACAAAGATTTCGTGGATGCAACATTTGTCGAACCACTTATAACTTCAGCCTCAAGGGTATACAAGCCTTGTTTCTTCACGCCTCTCAAGACTTCCTTCGAACCCTTCATGACTCTTAGGATACTTTTCTCTCCTTGGAAAACATATCCTTTCTTGTCGAATTCACCAAGAGAAAGCAGATTTCTCTTCAAATCAGGAACATACCTGACTTCAGTCAACAACCTTATTGACTCATCATGGAGCTTGAATCTCACAGATCCAACACCTGCAATCTTGCAAGCCTTGTTGTTTCCCAGCAATACTGATCCACCATCTTGATCACATAATTCCTCGAACAAGTCTTTGTTTGGAGTCATGTGCCAAGTGCAACCTGAATCCATAATCCACTCCTTCTTAGAGTCACTGCTTGATACCACAAGAACATCAGATGATTCGAAATCATCTTGAACAATGGCAGCGTTGCCATTATCCTTACCTCCATGATATTTCAAGCGTTCAGGGCACACCTTTCTTGTGTGACCCTCCTTCTTACAATGGTAGCATCGAATGCCAGATGCTTCGCCACTGTAAGTCTTCGACTGACTTTTGCCTTTCTTCTTGTCGAACTTACCATCCTTTCGTAAGAGTTTTCCTTTAACGGCCAAACCTTCGCCAACAGTCGAAG